>NC_137017.1:15712770-15963950 GCF_032717465.1 Coenobita brevimanus
CAGCACCTGAGAAATACCACTGTAACCTGCAATCGTTGTCAAAAACTCCCTGTGCATTCTCCTCCGAATGTCTAATATTTTGCTTCCATGGGGGCTAAGTCTTTCCCAACCACCATCTCCATTGAACACAGACCACAAGCTACGAATACATGTTCGGTGACAGTGATCATCCGTCTCTGTATCGAAGGTCCCGTGTTTCGATGCGTTGTGTTTCCACATGGCCACTCGGCATCTAACAGACTGGAAGCCACGAGCAAATGTAAGGCAATGTCCGCATATTGACAGAAGGGGGTGAATCCTGCCCACAGCCTTGCCTTTCTCCCCCTCCCTTCCCTCCTCCATACCCTCCTGACTCCCCCCTTACTCGCTTAGTCTTTACCCGCTTCCATGGTGATAGCATTGACTCGTGAGTTTTCAAAGTTTTTCACAATTTACTTGACTACTATTGGTTGTATGGAAATTTCGTGATGGCCATGAAACAGGTCATGATATTCTGCATCAAGACATATGCTTAACTCTTTGAAGATGCTGGCAGAATTTTGAATTAGGATGGTGGGAATTTATATGAAGGTAAGTTTTACTTGTCAGTTTTATGCGTTTTTATTAGCTTATCTAATAGTATAAACACCAGCGAAGATGATGGTATACAATGTAGAGCAGTATAACTAATTTATGGTGGCATACAGTCATTACTCGTTTTACGATGATTCAGTTTACGATAATTCACTACAGCGATAATAGAAAAGTTCCACCCCAAAATTTGATTTACAATAAATTTTCCGGTATAACAATTTTGCCATCGGAAAGTGCCAGGCATAGGCGTAGGTGGAGACACTTTAGCAGTCTGGTGCACTAGCCCTCACTGACTCCTGTCTGCTACATTCTGCCTTCTTTATTGTACAAACAGTTGACTCATTCACCCCAAACATACGGTTCCGAGACAATTCACAGGCGTAGGTGGCGACACTACCACAGTCTGGTGCACTAGCCCTTACTCCCTCCTGTATGCTACGTTCTGCCTTCTTTATTGCATGAACAGTTGACCCATCCACCCTAAACATACGGTTCCGAGACAATTTACCATCAAGTCAATTCACCATCAAAACATGGACGAGTCCCTGTCAGGACAATTCGCACCCTGGACGATTCTCTGTCATTATATAAATATACTTATTATTGATTAATTAATACTTTAATAACTAATTTTCAGGGGGATTTTATAACTCATATAAGTAAAAAACTAGTGTACTGTACTTGCTAAACAAACTGGTATGTAAATTAATGATGGGGAATCATCCTGATGGCGAATTGTCACTGACATTCCTTCCCTAAGTTTGTCCAACACTTTAACTTTCTCTGTCAGCAACATCACTTTACTAGTCCATTTTGGTGTGTTACCATATGCATCACTAGCACTATGCATAGGCCCCATGTTGGCAAACAAGGCAAGCAATCACTGGAAGGCAGAAAAATAAGCCACACATAACAATTCGCGAGTCACGCACGGTTCAACCATCGGATTCAAACTGACAGTGTTGTGCATGGTAGACCGACCTCCCCCCACACACACACACACATATGTATGCACACGGGCAGCAGGTAGGCTTTTTTATGTTTTATTTATGTCTTGTATATTAAAATTATTTATTTGAATACTATAATTTTATATTTAATCATTGTACGAAAAATTTGTGGATAATCGAAATCGTGTGAAAAAGGTTCATGTGAATTAAGGGATTACTTCTGTGGATTGTGTGCCCAGTGGTAAGGTCATTGCCAGTGTAAGCCCCAGTGCTATGGTTGGTGCAGGTATGGGTCCCAGTGCTAAGGCTGGTGCAGGTATGGGCCAGATTTCCCTCCCCCTACCCTGTTCCTGTCTGATTCAGAGCTTGACCACTAGTGCCTGTAAGCACAGGCTGTCCCCCAGCCTGGAGGGGGATGACTTGGAGATGACTTGGACTAACACAGGAAGGAATGAAGGTGGGTTGTCATTTATGGGTCAGTCTTGGTTAGGTGACTTTGGGAAGTTGAGTTGACATAACTCCCCTTTTATAATGGGTTTCAATCTCCCAATTTACAATAAAATCAATACACGATAAGGTATGACCTGACGTAACCCATCGTAAAACGAGTAATGACTGTATTTGGCTGTGAATTTTTTTTTTTTTAAAATCCCCGGGAGCAGTCACTCATCACAAGCAACAGATTTTCAAACCGTCATCGTTTTTTTGTGGATTTTGTTGTTTATGCATTGTTTTCATGATGTTTGGCATTAATATGGATAATCATGTGTATTTTAATGTCTAAATATGGCAGATTGACCTGAAAACAGTGCCAAAATTAGGAGGGGTACTGTACATACAGTCATTTATAGGTTGGGTGTTTTTTGGTTTTCATTTTTTTTTTTTTTTTTTTTCTGCATTGCTTTGGATATTCCTCTGTGTGTTTTGATGTCTGAATATGGTAGATTGACTTGAAAACAGTGGTAAAATTAGGAGTGGTCCTGTACATATGTCATGTATGTTAGGTGTTTTATTTTAGTTTTCAGTATGTTTTTTTTTTTTTTTTTCATGGTTTTCTTTGTGTTTAGCATTACTTTGGATATTCCTCTGTGTGTTTTGATGTTTAAATATAATGTGGCAGATTGACCTGAAAACAGTGCCAAAATTTGGAGGGGTACTGTACATACAGTGATGTATAGGTAGGGTGTTTTTTGGTTGTGTGTGTGTGTGTGTTTTTTTTTTTTCTTGGTTTTCTTTGTGTTTAGCATTACTTTGGATATTCGTATGTGTGTTTTGATGTCTAAATATGGCAGATTGACCTGGAAACAGTGCCAAAATTAGGAAGGGTACTCTACATACATTGGTGTATAGATAGTTTGTTTTTTGGTTTTCAGTGTTTTTTTTTTTTTTTTTTCATGGTTTCCATGGTGTTCTTGGTGTTTAGCATTACTTTGGACATTCCTATTTGTGTTTTGATGTCTAAATATGCCTGAAAGACCAGAAAATACTGCCAAATTAAGCATAGGTACTGTACAAATAAGTTAGGTATAGGTTGGAGATGGGTATACAGTAGGTAGGGTCCGGGTGTGATAGGGGAATAGTGTTCATTATCGGATGTTGCCACTATCCGGACATGCCTTTGTCTCTATTATGTCCGGATAAATGAGGAATTATTGTATTTATAGACTTGCCAGTCCGTGAATATTCCCATTTGTCTGATTATTCCGATTGCCTGGTAACCGGATAATTTGGATGATACTGGACTTACATTAGTTATGAATGTACACAATGATAAATGTAAGAAAATGTTCTGGAAAGAGGTAAAGAGAGTTAGACAAGGTGGCAATGAAGTTAGTCGGGGAGTGAAAGGTAAAAATGGTCGGTCACTATTGGAGAAGGGAGAAAAAGTGAGCAGATGGAGAGAACACTTTAAGGAATTGCTGAACGTAGAGAACAAAAGTAATGTGAGTATAAGTGGCTGGGGAATGGCTAAAGGATGTGAGAAGAGAGGAAAAAATCAGTAGGATGGTTGTGGAAGCAATGAAGAAAATTAAATTGGGGAAAGCCCCAGGAATTGATGGAGTGTGTGGTGAAATACGGAAATATGGAGGAGAGACAGTAGTAGAATGGATGTGGAAGATATGCAAATTGGCCGGGAGGAAGGCAGATTCCCGGAGGATTGGAAGTCAGGTATAATTATTCTCTTCTACAAAGGAAAATGGGAAAAAGAAGTATGTGGTAATCATAGGGGCATTTGTCTTCTTAGTGTAATAGGAAAAGTATATTGTATGATACTTATTGACAGAGTTAGGGAAATAACAGAGGAATTAGTTGGAGAAGAACAGGGAGGTTTTAGGAAAGGAAGATATTGTATAGATCAGATGTTCATTGTTAGATCTTTAGTGGAAAAGTTTCTAGAGACGGGAAGGAAGTTGTATGTGACCTTCATGGATTTGGAGAAAGCATATGACAGGGTGGATAGACAAGGATTGTGGAAAGTAGAGTATGTATGAGGATGCTAAGGCTGCAGTGCATGTGGATAGTTAACTGAGTGAATTTTTCTACTTGAAGATTAGATTGAAACAGAGATGTGTCATGTCTCCATGGTTGTTCAGTCTGTATATGGATCAGATTATAAAAGAGATACAAGGTAGGGCAGTGGATCTTAGAGTGGCCCTAATGAGAGAGGGCAGTGTTTGGAAACTCCTATGCTGTTGTCTGCAGATGATACTTAAGTGAAGACGAAGGGGAGCTCCAAGGCTTGGTGGATTAGTTTGAGAGTGTGTGTAAGAAACAAAATCTAAAGGTGAATGTTGGGAAGAGTAAAGTTATGGTCTTCGAGAGATGCGAAGTCAGCGAATGTACAGTGAGGTTGGATGAGGAGGAAATGGAAAATGTGAGTGCGTTTAAGTATTTGGGTAGTGTGATGGGTAAGGTTGGAAGTTTGGAGGGTGAAATGCTTGAAAGGGTACAACAAGGAAGAAAGGTTGCTGATTCCTTGAAAGCTGTGATAAGAAACAGGGAAGTGAGCATGGAAGTGAAAGAGTTACTACATGAGAGTATTGTGATACCAACTCTAACTTAAGGAAGTGAAGCTTGGACCTTGCTAGAGGGACAGAAGTCAAGAGTGAGAGCAGTGAAAATGAGTTATTTTGAGAGGAGCATGTGGAGTCATATGGAGAGAGAGACTGACGAATGAGGATGTGAAGGAGTGTTGTGCTGTGGATGTCGATGTTATAAGAAGCGTTACGAGAAACATGCTGAGGTGGTTTGGCCATGTGGAGAGGATGGAGAGTGAGAGACTGATGATGTGAGAGTATGTGAGTGAGGTGGAAGGGGGAGAGGGAGGGGGAGGCCAAGGATGAGATGGAGGGATGGAGTGGAGAGGTATATGAGAGAGGGGTGTGTGAGCTAGGAGCAGGGCAGTAAAATGGCAGGGGACAGGGCGACATGGAGGCGATTTGTTTGTGGCCTTCCCTTACCGGATTAAGGCATCTGGCAATAGACAGATGGATAGATAGACAATGATAAATAAATATAAGTGGGCTGGCTTTATAAAAGCATTACAGAATGCAGGGCTGGGTGTACGTGAAGCACAGTGCTAGTTAGTGCAGTGTGAAATGGGAGAGGAATGAATTTTATAGAGTGAAGATGGTTGGGAGATGTGATTCTTCTTCATTTGTCTGTCTGTCGATGAAACTCCACATGCTGCCTTCAGATAATTCATTGCAACTCCTATTGACTTAAGACCATCCAGCCCAGTCTAAGCTTCACATCCATAAGCTAGAGTATAAATTAGCCATTAATAATTAAGTATCTCTCTGTCTATCTGTGGCCCGATGCCCTAATCCCGCAAAGGGAGGCCGCAGACAAAACGCCTCCAGGTCGCACTGTCACCCGCCATTTGACTGCCATCCTCCCAATTCATTCCCCCCTCCCTCATGTACCTCTTAATTCCATCCCTGCACCCCATCCTCAGTCTCCCCCTCCCTCCCCCTCCCTCCGCTTCACTTACATACACCCTATTAGTCGGTCTTTCATTCTTCATTCACTCGACATGTTCAAACCATCTCGGTGTATTTCTCCTAATTTTCTCAGTCACATCCACATCCACCCCACAATGTTCTTTCACTTCTTTGTTTGTCAACCTGTCCCTACATGTCACTCCACATGCTCCCAACTCATTTCAACTGCTCTCACTCTTGACTTGCCCTCCTCTAGCAAGGTCCATACCTCGCTTCCATATGTGAGGGTAGGGATCACAATACTATCATGCAGTGACTTCTTAACTTGCACACACACCTCCCCATTTCTCATCATCACTTTCAGTGAACCAATAACCTTCCTTCCCTGTTGTATCCTGTCAAGCACTTCATCTCCGAAACTTCCATCTTTACTCATCACACTACCCATATACTTGAATGCATTCACATTCTCCATATCCTCACCATCCAACCTCACTGTCCATTCTGTGACTTTATTCCTCTGAAACACCATAACTTTACTCTTGTTTACACTAACTTTCAGATTCCCTTTTTTACACACTGTCCCAAATTCGTTCACCAAACCTTGCAACTCCCATTCATCTTCACTCAACAATACTGTATCATCAGCAAACAGCAACACTGGAATCTTTCACACCTCACCCTCATTCATTACGTGCTAAAATGTTGGTCTTTATTTTAGCCCTTATTATGCATAACATACACTTTTATTGCCCGAATATATGCAATTATGAAAGTTAGCGCTTTTTCCTTTTGGGTATTGTCACATACGTTCAAGTCTGATTCTGTCAGCAAGTAGTCCAACTTGAGTTTCCTGGAATCAATGGAAAATGTGATTTATCGTGGGAAAAAAAAATATATTGCTTGGTCAGTGAGAAGTATCATCAGACAGATAGAACAAGCCATTGGTAATAGCACGTGATGTTTCATTATGTCGTTATGGTAAAACATGATGCCACAAGGTGTTCTTGCCGCAAGAAAGACTTAGATACCATTACACAGGACCCCTCCCTAATAGATTATCTGGTGTCCCTGAGTCCCATACAGTCAACCCTCAGTTTAACATACATTACTTCAGTAGACAGGATATCGAATTTAACAGTCACAACAAACCCACTGGATTTCCATTGACTATAATGAACAATGTCTGTAAAATGGGACACAGTGGGCCAGAGTACATGTCCATGAAGAGGTGCAATGACAGGGGTGTGAAATAAACTGCAAAAGGGCAAAATTGTAGGCCAAGTTAGTATAATATGGGTATAGTTTTCATTTTTAGTGCCAAAATATGCTATTGTGTGCATTTATTTTCAGACACGTGCCAGAAATCCCACCTCAGGGGTGGACCATTGGATATACTGTAGCTTATATACGGGGTGTAATGCGACGTATGACAAAAACTTGCACCAATGATTTATCATGTAATTTTGAGTGTATTTTATTCTATAAACATATACTCTCTGTGACCCCAATTCAGTGCCCAGCATTCAGTTGTTTAAGTGTAAAAGTTTCATGGGTTGAATGTGTCATCAGATGGGAGCTTTGCAGGGCAACGGGAGACGAGTATTATTAGCTTATACAGTTGAGTCTCTTTTATCCGAAAATCATTTGACTTTCAAAGTTTAATTTACCGTATTTCGCGGCATGTAAGACGCAGCATTGTGAAAGACGCACCCTAATTCTGGCAGGGCAGTTCTGTGAAAAAAAAGTTTGCCCCAACCAAGACTGCAGTTAGGTTTCTTGATAAGAGCCATTACCACACAGATACACACTCACCTTTCATAATCTATTCATTACTGATCATCAGCCTTTGGTTTCTTTTTTTTATATACAAGGAATGGTACAGGAAAAGAAAACAATGCCCCTTCTTGACAAAACATAAGTGATATGAGCCACTATCACTTAGATACACACTCACCTTTCAGAATCTATTCAGTACTGCTCATCATCCTTTAGTTTCTTCTTTTATGTACAAAGAATTATACAGGAAAACAGAAAATAAAATAAAACCCCGTCTTAACAAAACGTGACTTCAAACCACCAGGCCATCTCAACTTTGTTGATAAATATGTATCAGTAAACTGATATAAACACTGTTTTTAATATTTTATGAATTTAAAACCACAAATGAAGTCAATAAATTCTGTTCTTTCATTCACTGACGAAAGCATAAAGTACTATGAATGTTCACATCAGTTCATTTATCCTAAAAGAACCCCGTCATATTCCACACCTGTTACGGAATTTCCTCACATTGCCTTGACTCAAGCACAATGTCAGACTACTACCATCATTAATCATGCACTCTAACTAACCTGTAATTACCTCCACAAATAATATAAAAAGGTAGCACTTGTAAATACACAAATTACAATGTTTCACAACCAACGTTCAATATAGCAAGGCTGCTTGGGAACAGGATGGACAGCTGTTTTTACTCTCTTCTCTCAGTATCACTCCTTCACTGTCAGCTATGTTTGCCTTGCAGCATCAACAATTAAAAATGCATGCTTCACTGATCATAATTTACTATAAACATTCATTTCAAAACATACTGAGTATGGTGAAAACATCCATTGTTACACCTTAGTAACACTGCTGCCTCCCAGTCGCTAGACAGCAGTCTCTACCCCTTCCTGTCAGTATCACTTCCTCACTGTCTGCGATGTTTCCCTTGCAGCATCAACAGTTAAAAATACGTTCTTCACTGATCACAGTTTACTAAAAACAGACATTCATCTCAAAACATGTCGAGAATGGTGAAACTATCCCTTAGCAACACTGCTGCATACCAAGCGCTAGACAACTGTCTCTACCCTCTTCTCACAGTATCACTCCCTTACTGTCAGCTGTTTTCCTTGCAGCATCAACAATTAAAAATGCATATTTCCCTTATCAGAATTTGCTAAAAACAGACATCCATCTCCAAACATTCGAGTACTGTGAAAACATCCATTTGTGGTCTTAACACTGCTGCCTCCTAGTCACTATGGTACACACGCACACATGTACACACCACATGCAACATTCGCTCGCCTCTGAAACATTTACATCAGTCAGTTTTGGAGTACCCAGTGGCTTTATTATATGCCAAAAACATCAAAATGTATTTGGTTGTTCAATATAAATATCATCACTTAAGGACATGAAACATCTCAAACAATTTATTCATCCAAACATCGTCAGTGCAAGACTAAAGGTGTACAGCACCATTGATCCTAAATTTTCCTTGGTTGCATCTGTCATGATCACCTAAAACCTATATTCACTTCATATTACTGACATGGTGAAAATTTCACTCGTCTTCAAATCCTGAGAATTCATCACTACTTTCCCCAAGTCCTGAAGCATCACTGGAAGTCATCACCATGGTCATCATCACTGTTTCACTGTCACTTTCATACCGTAAATGGTCCTCATTACCATCCATTGAATTGCTTATACCACACTTCATACGACTTTAACTAGGCAATCGTTTTAACTGAGCACAGGCGATATTCAGACTTGGGGCATTTGATACAGCCCACATTAACCTCCTCAGTACATGTTTCCTGAACTGAATAAAATCATATGGCGAGCATGAATAAACTACCCTATAAAATACATTGCTGGGCTGAAGGGATTATAATAAGCGATTTATCAGTTCCCTAGCGTGACTCTTCCCACTCCTACTTCCTTAACTACACCCACACCTTAGGATTCTGGTTGTTTCGGTCGTAACGTCCAAAATGGCAAACGACATTACAACCTAACCTAACCAATTTGGACGTTACGGCCTAAATGATCGCCATTGCCGATCATGAGAGCTTTGCTTAGGCAGCAGAGATGCAGAGAGTGAACGTTGTCAATCATTCTGATCGCTTCATCTGCTAAGAATACAGCAGAAATGGCGGACGCTGATATGAATGCCCGTCAGGCACACTATTTCAGATATGGTATCAGTTATGCTACTCAGTGAATTTTATCCTATTTTCATAACAAAATACTGTAATTGGGTGTGCCCTGAGTTGCATAGACATTGCTGAAGTACTTCACTTGGCTGAAAAAGTGAAGCTGTAACTTCAAGCAGTACTGTTTAACGTTACAACTGTTTTTCCTGTTTTTCGCTATTGGTATAATAAGACTGTTTACTTCTTTGATACTCTTGTCAGGCATGAAACAAAATGTCACTAAGAGAAGCTAACCATATGAGGGTGATTGAATTTCTATATGCGACAAAAATCAATTCTGATGACTTGTCAGGTTCGCTTGCCAGCATCTCTCCAGTATGACTGCTTTGCTAGTTAGTAAGTGGATGGCAAGCAAAGTGGTTATGATTGCCTTTCAGAAGGTTAGCAGACAGTTCACCAGTGAGCATGTTAGCTTGCTAGAGTAGGGTGTACGCTAGACGCTAACCTGCTAAGTTGCTAAACCGCTAAACCCCTTGACGGTATTGGCCAGTTGAGCTGAAAACAAACAGTGCATGCTTTGTGCTCTTGATCTTGCATGTTTTAATATCTGCCGCATATATACGCTCACAAAATGTCACAAAAGTAACTGACCTAATTAGGGTGGAAGAGGGAGGGGGAGACCGAGGATGAGATGGAGGGATGGGGTGGAGAGGTATATGAGAGAGGGGGGTGTGAGTTGGGAGCAGGGCAGTGAAATGGCGGGGGACAGGGCGACTTGGAGGCGATTTGTTTGTGGCCACCCCAAACGGGATTGAGGCGTCTGGCAATAGATAGATAGATAGATAGAATTTCCATACGTGATGAAAGTCTGTTTTGATGACTTGGCAGTTTCACTAGCCAGCATCTCTCCAGTATGATTGCTTTGCTAGTTAGTAAGTGGATGGCAAGCAAAGTGGTTATGATTGCCTTTCAGAAGGTTAGCAGACAGTTCACCAGTGAGCATGTTAGCTTGCTAGAGGAGGGTGTACGCTAGACGCTAACCTGCTAAGTTGCTAAACTGCTAAACCCCTTGACGGTATTGGCCAGTTGAGCTGAAAACAAACAGTGAATGCTTTGTGTTCTTGAACTTGCGTGTTTTAATATCTGCTGCATATATACACTCACAAAATGTCACAAAAGTAACTGACCTAATTAGGGTTACTGAATTTCCATACGTGACGAAAGTCTGTTTTGATGACTTGGCAGTTTCACTAGCCAGCATCTCTCCAGTATGATTGCTTTGCTAGTTAGTGAATGGATGGCAAGCAAAGTGGTCATGATTGCCATTGAGAAGGTTAGCAGACAGTTCACCAGTGATCATGTATGTTAGCTTGCTGGAATAATGTGGATGCTAAACTGCTAAACCGCTAAATGTCTTCACGATGTTAGCCAGTTGAGCTGTAAACAAACCCGCGAAAGTTTTGTGTGTTTCTGATCTCACTTGTTTCTTAAATCTGCTGCATATACACACTAGTGTATATTATTTTTAAAAATCAAATCAAATCTGCATACTGTAGAAAACTCCTGTGGTTGCTAAGCAGTGAGATGATCATCTTTATGAGTTTCTTCTCAATGGAGCCAAACTAACCTGCCTCAGCCTAGCGTGCAGGACGCATGGGGATATTTTAATGTAACTTTGAGACAAAAAAGTGCGTCTTACATGCCGTGAAATACGGTAATTGATTTTTTTGGATAAAAGAGACCATAATAACATGTAGGCTACAAGGGAAAAGTACTGTACTCACCCATTTCTGGCGATGTCTAGCCCACCACCACCACCAGCACCCAAAAAGCCTTTCAGCCATCACCAAAACACTTTAATACACTGTAGTAACTACGTATGTAACTGCACTGCTGTAACTGTAATAGAAACTGTCAACTTAAACGCACCACTAGTGTTAGTTTACAGTTGCAGAGCAACCACAAACTAACGCAAGTGGCATGAAATAAGCCCGCTGTGTGTGAATTTTCGGATAAATTTCAGATTTTTGCGGTTAATCAAAATGAGAACATTTTAGTAACACTTACAATTAATGGCATATTATGGTTAAAAGAATTTTGGATAAAAGACTCTCCAATGTACTGTACTGTACTGTAGGCTACTCGAAAATCCCATATCCTATCAGTACAAACGAGTTTTAAGAAGAAACTTTCCTTAGTCTATTGATTCTTTAGCCTCAAGTCATGCATTCTGCAGTTCTTTTGTGCAAATCAACTGTAATTAACCCCTTCTTTACCGAAAATGTGTTTTGATGTACCCCCGTACATCGCCAGTAAACAACCGTGAGACACCTGAACCGCTACCGTTGTACGCTTGTACACCCTCTAATGAATGGCAGCTTATGGGCCTCAGGGTAGCCCGGTAAGGCTGTTTCTGAGGACCTCGTGTTAGCAACAGCTCTGTGTTTTGACGACAAAGACTGTGACGAAGTTCTGACGAATTCTGACATCATAAGATACATCATGACTGAGTTGCGGTGGCACCAGTGGCTTGCTCTCTCATCTGTGATGTAACCTCTTTTAGACCAATCATTTTTTTATTTATAATTTCTACTACAGATACCATACTATATTTTCTGCTGACATACGGTAAAATTTACACCCCTTGGCCTGCCTTAGAGAGTCAGTTACCACGCACTTGACCACAAGAGAGGGTGTACAGGATTTTTCTCTCATGGCATCTCTGGCAAATTCCGATAGTGACGAGTTTATTCCTCATGAGGATACTTATTTAGATGCATCAGATGATGATGCAGCAGTGTCTGATGTGTCAGTAGATGATTGTGATCCTGAAAATGATAGCGAAGTTGATGTGAGTGAGGAAGGAGGAGGAAAATAGTAGGGAGCTTAGTGACGCTGCACTCTCGGCAACAAGTGGGTCAAGGCCACCATCACCATCACGTGTGTCCACACACTCCATGCTCAGCTTACAAGATAAATAAATAAGCCATCCATCTGTGCAGTACATTTTTTTCAAGCCAGTTTGTACAGTAGTTACCTGGCTAACAGTACTTTAGCATAAGATATGTAAACTTTTATACAATAATGATTTATTTAATAATATTTTTTATTGCCAACATCATGCTGGGTTTATGTGATCATCAGTATATAAACAAATAAAAAAGGGTGAATAGTTTTGACGTGGCAAAAAATATACACTACCCCTCACACTACGGGAGGGGGAGCTATCAGGTCGGTATGGGGGGTAAACGTAATGTTTACATTTGGGGGAGCGGTCGGTAAAGAAGGGGTTAAGGATTAAATTCAAATTATATGGATTGCAAGGGAGTAGGGAGGGAGGACAGGCTGGTATTTTGTTGCCAGTTATGTAATGTTTGGTTTGTATGATATTGTGGAAGTGTGCATGGAAAAGTTTGGAAGGAATGAGAGAGTGTTTTTGATCGGTGATATGAATGGTAAAGTAGGGAATGTGAAGGTGGATGGAATAGTTGGTGAGTGGGGTGTGCCTGCTGAGATAGATGAGAATGGCAGTGCATTAGTGGACATTTGTGCTGGGAGGGGGTTGGTGATAGCCAATACCCTCTTCAGGCACAAAATGATCCACAGGTATACATGGCGAGTGATGAGTGGGTGGTGAACTGAATGAAAGGAAGGCAATGATTGATTATGTGTGTATGGATGAAAGGATGCAAAAATGTGTAATGGATGCAAGAGCTTATAAAGGTTGGGGGAGTGGACTTTCTGACCACTACTTGGTGGTGGCCAGAATCAAGATCCAATTTAGATGGAGAAATAGAAGAAGGGAGGGACGGGAAGAAGGAGTATTTGTAAGGAGAGTGGAAGGGTTACAAGAGGATGAGAAAAAGGCAGAGTATAAGAGAGAAGTGGAGGAATGATTGGGCAAATATGAATTGGAGCAGATGGGGGACATGGAAGGTGTGTGCAGGATATTCACAGAAGAAATATGTGCAGCATGTGATTTGGTGTGTGGGATGAAGAGAAGACGGAAGGGTGTGCAAGGAACAGCGTGGTGGAATGAAGAGGTGAGACAGGCTGTGGCACAAAAGAAGAAAGCATACAATGAATGGATGAGAAATAGGGGCGTGGAAGAAGTTGAGAGGTGAAAGAGAGAGTTTTATGTAGAAAGAAAGAGAGAGGTGAAAAGATTAGTAAGAGAGAGTAAGAAGAGAGCGGATGAGGAATTTGGAAGGAACTTGAGTGTAAAGTGGAGGGACTGTAAGAAAATGTTCTGGAAAGAGGTGAAAAGAGTAAGACAGGGTGGAAGTGAAGTTAGCAGGGGAGGGAAAGATAAAAATGGTAGATTACTAGTGGAGAAGGGAGAAAAAGTGAGTAGATGGAGAGAACACCTAGGAATTGTTGAACATAGAGGATGGAAGTAATGCGAGTATATGTGGCTGGGGAATGGCTGGGAGAAGGAGGGAGGTGAGAAGACAGGAAGAAATCAGTAGGATAGAAGTTGTGGAAGCAATGAAGAAAATTAAATTGGGGAAAGCCCCAGGAATTGATGGAGTGTTAATTGAAATGCTGAAGCATGGGGGAGAGATAGTAGTAGAATGGATGTGGAAAATGTGCAGATTGGCCTGGGAGGAAGGTAGAGTCCTGGAGGATTGGGAGTCAGGTTTAATTATTCCCTTGTACAAAGGAAAAGGGGAAAAAGAAGTGTGTGGTAATCATAGGGGCATTTGTCTTCTTAGTATAATAGGAAAAGTGTATGGTAGGATACTTATTGACAGAGTTAGAGAAAGAACAGAGGAATTAGTTGGAGAAGAACAGGGAGGCTTTAGGAAGGGAAGAGGTTGTGTAGATCAAATATTCATTCTTAGATCTTTGGTGGAAAAGTTTCTAGAGAAGGGAAAGAAGTTGTATGTGGCTTTCATGGATTTGGAGAAATCATATGACAGGGTGGATAGACAAGGATTGTGGAAAGTATGAAGAATATATGGAGTAAATGGGAAGTTGCTGAATGCTGTGAAGAGTATGTATGATGGTGCTAACGCTGCAGTGCTTGTGGATGGTGAACTGAGTGAATTTTTCTCTTTGAAAGTTGGGTTGAAACAGGGATGTGTCATGTCTCCATAGTTGTTCAATCTGTACATGGATGGGGTAATAAAAGAGGTTCAAGGTAGGGTAGTGGATGTTGGAGTTGCCCTGGTGAGAGAGGGTAGTGTTTGGAAACTCCCTGTACTGTTGTTTGCAGATGATACTGTGTTCTTGAGTGAAGATGAAGGAGAGCTGCAAGGCTTGGTGGATGAGTTTGGGAGAGTGTGTAAGAAACGGAATCTAAAGGTGAATGTAGGGAAGAGTAAAGTGATGCTCTTTGAGAGAGGTGAAGTCAGTGAATGTACAGTGAGGTTGGATGGTGAGGAATTGGAAAATATGAGTACGTTTAAGTACTTGGGTAGTGTGATGAGTAAGGATGGAGGTTTGGAGGGTGAAGTGCTTGAAAGGGTACAGCAGGGAAGAAAGGCTGCTGGTTCCTTGAGAGCAGTGCTAAGAAGCAGGTAAGTGAACATGGAAGTGAAAAAGTTACTACATGACAGTATTGTGATACCAACTCTAACGTATGGAAGTGAAGCTTGGACGTTGCTGGAAGGACACAATTCAAGAGTGAGAGCAGTGGAAATGAGTTATTTAAGAGTAGTCTGTGGAATCACATGGAGAGACAGGCTGACGAATGAGGATATAAAGGAGCATTGTGGTGTGGATGTGGATGTGATAGGAAGCATTAGGAGGAATACACTGAGGTGGTTTGGCCTTGTGGAGAGGATGGAGGGTGAAAGACTGACGAGGAGAGTTTATGGGAGTGAGGTGGAGGGGGGAAGAGGGAGGCCAAGGATGAGATGGAGGGATGGGGTGGAGAGGTATATGAGAGAGGGAGGTGTGAGTTGGGAGCGGGGCAGTGAAATGGCGGGGGACAGGGTGACATGGTGGCGATTTGTTTGGGGCCACCCCGAACGGGATTGAGGCGTCTAGCAACAGATAGATAGATAGATATTGCTGCCAGCATTATCATAACACCCACAGCTCATTCAATGAAAAAACGTTATTGTAAAGCGAGATTAGTATTTCTTTAAGTCAGGAAGATTATTATTTATTACAGTTTTTCTGTCGCAAGTAAATGTGGCACCATTATCTTCACCTGTATTCCATGACTGCAGCACTGGCATTACCATCGCATTCGCAGAATTAGTAAAAATAGACTATATCTGCATTTTCTTCATTGCTTATGGGGCATGCTGTTTCATGAACATGTGAAGCTGAACCCAGTGAACAACTGAACGCAGAGAACAGTATTTGAAGTGTGTGCCTTGCCTGCAAATTTTCCTGTTCAAATGACACCGTGGACGTAGGGTTGCCAAGTCCTTATCATCAATCTCACTAGTTTAGTCCTGAAAACTTGCTAGAATTTTGCTAGATAGTAAACACTGCAAAATATTGCTAGAAAACAAGATTAAATCTCTAGAATATCACTTAAAAATGGCAGAAATATCCAGAATGTAGCTGGATATCATGTTGCCACATGTTAAATAGTGCAGCTATGTGGAAACAAAAAATAGATCTAGCTGCAAAGTCGTTAAATTGGCAACCCTGCATCACTATCAGATGAAAGATATGGTGCCACGTTTACTTGCAGCAGAAAAATTGTAATAAATAATATTATTTCTCCTGACTTAAAGTGATGGTAGTCATGCATTACAATAATGTTTTCTTTTTTCATTGAATGAGTTGTGGGTGTTATGGTAATGCTGCTAGCAATATCATACAAACCATACATTACACAACTGGCAACGACACACAAGACTGTCCTCCTTCCCTACTGCCTTGTAGTCCATAAAATTTGAATTTAATCCTTAATTACAGTCGATTTGTACAAAAGAATTGCGGGAATGCATGACTTAATGTTAAAGAATTGATAGACTACATAAGGTTTCTTGTTAAAACTCATTTGTACTGGTAGGATATGGGATTTCATGGACAGTACACTATAAGCCAATAATACTCGTCTCCCGTCACCCTGCAAAGCTCCCACCCGATGACACATTCAAGCCACGAAACTTTTACACTTAACCCCTTAAGCGCGGGCATGTCGGAGGCGGTCTGTCCACCTTATGCGGGGATATTCGCACTTCTTCTGACTTCTTAAAAATATTTGCCAAAAATCAGTTATTAGTCATAGAATATTATAATTACATATGTATATGGCACATACCTTCAGTTTTCTCGTGGGATGTTTGTTGAGCCTTCGTCGACTACCGCAGGACTTGTGGAGACTTCTGAAATTGGGTAACAAAGTCTTCACTTTACACTTCCCAATACCCCGTAATATGATTACCACAGCCTGATATTATCACTAGAAACACTATTCTATGATTTTCAGGTAGTTTAGAATCCATGTTAAAAAAAAAAAAACACCGTGAAAGCAATGTAAATTACGAGCGTGTACAAACTTCCCACCCGCGCTCGTTCCCTGCTAGTATTCTGTCATATATTATTCATAAACACACTCACACTTTATATTCCTATTAATTTTTTACACTTACATATATCTACAATATTTATCCATAAGTTTCCTGTACTGCCTACTTCTTCCTTAGCCTTTATCATTCTTTTTTTGTGCCTGCCCTCCTCTCTTCTTATTTCTCCCATCTTTCCTGTCACTACTTAATGCTTTTCTTTCCATTACAGGTGGCTTGACATTGAGTGACAAGCCAAATGGTTTCCTGTAAGCCAAGAAACCATTTACAATGCTGGGTGGTAACCATATAACCAAACCATACGTGCTCCCTACGTGTCAAGTGGGTTTGTGGAGGGTTAGTGCCCCTCCCTGTAAAACAAGTAACTCAGAGTCAAATGGCCACCCCTTACGGGATTATGGCGTCTGGCAATAGATAGATAGATAGAAGTTTCCTTCAGTAGTAGTAGTTTATTTTCACTCAAGGCATTCACATTCTTGTTCAGTAAACTAACGTAGAGAGCAAAGCGTTCACTTTCACTGTCATTACTCCAAGTATTTGTACTCACATTCTTATATTAGTAATTATATACATTTCTATTTACATTTTCTGTTTTATTTACATTATTTGCATGTCTGTTTTATTTACTCTATGTTATACACTGTCACTTGCAGTAACTAAGGGGTCCTTTCCCTTGGAGCCACACTGAAGCACTCGTACTGGGAGTTTATCACTAATTCCACCACTGGCTCATCACACGATTCACCAGAAAGATTGTAGTCACCGTCCATCATTATCATGGATAAATTAGCCAGTTCACGTTCCACAGCAGAGTCATTTAGTCCTTTACTCCTTCCCACACGAGGTTTAGTAGGGATAGAGGTCGCAGGGCCCTCTAGAAGCGGCAGAAATGGAGGGGCGTGAATGCGACATGGTTTCATCTTAGGAGACAACACTGAACTGAATGACGAGGCGGATATGGGGCCACCAAGGGTTGACAACGTCAGCGTGGTGACAGCTGCTAATTTATATGCTGTGAAATGATTGGCAGGAAATCTAGACAATACATAATAAATTAGGTAGTTCCAG
This sequence comes from Coenobita brevimanus, assembly GCF_032717465.1. Classification (NCBI taxonomy): domain Eukaryota; kingdom Metazoa; phylum Arthropoda; class Malacostraca; order Decapoda; family Coenobitidae; genus Coenobita; species Coenobita brevimanus. The sequence goes on from NC_137017.1 coordinate 15,730,731, forward strand.
GTGAATGTAAATATCACCTAGGCTTCTCCCTTCCTTTCTTATATATATTTTTAATATAAGAACAGGTCATACGGCATATTTCAAGGGGAAATAAACAGGAAAAATTAGCGAATGAGTGCATGTGGGGTGTTGCCAGGTGATAATTAGCCAATTCCAGGTGTATGGCACTATCAATTACCTTTTTTCTTTTTTATATACAGTATATTATTTTGCATAAGAATAGGCCATAGGGCTCATTTCAATGGATGAAATGAGTGGAAAAATCCAGGCAAGATTTGCGTAGCGTGGCACAGCTGGGGCAGGCGGGAGGAGAGGGTAATGGAGGGGAGGTAGGGAGGGGAGTCAAGAACGGGGAGAAATGGCTAAATTGCCAACAGTGGATGGGAGTACAGATGACATTAGCAGCACTGACTGTTGCTGGACACAGGCAGTACAGACAGATGATACAAGCAACAACTTGAAAGCCCGGGCAAATTCAAAATAACACAGAATCGCAAAAGTGGTGCCCCGCGGTATGATCCATTGCACCCATGCATCATGAAAGTGACGCCCCACGGTTAAGGGGTTAAACAGATGAATGCTGGGCACTGAATTGGGGTCGCAGAGAGTATATGTTTATAGAACAAAATATACTCAGAATTACACAATAGATCATTGCTGTAAGTTTTTGTCTTACATAATGGTGGGATAGGCACACTTGGAGGGTGTCCCTGCTGCTGTCCTGACAGGGTGCCCCGAGGCCACTACCACAGCCACTGGTAAGCTGGTGGGCTAGGAGTCCCAGATCCATTGTCTGGACCTGGGACTGTGCAGTGAGTGGGGCCTGTGGTATGTCTATCCCCTTTATCAATACTGAATATGACAAAACACAAGAAAAAGTTTCAAAGCAAGCCTGAGAACAGTAAATCACCCAGGGGGATGAGGGTGGGTTCATGGAATGTGGGAAGTTTGAGGGGAAGAGCTGGGGAAGTCACTGAGGCATTCAGTAGGAGGTGGGAGGATGTGGCGTGTTTGCAGGAAGTCTGGTACAGGGGTGCATCAGCCAGAAAGCTTGTTGGGAAGGACTGTTGCTATAAGTTGTTTTGGCAAGGGGGGCAGACGGATATGGAGGTGTTGGTGTGATGGTTGCGGAGAAATGAATGGAATGTGTTATGAATATTATGAGAGTAAGCGATAGGATATTGGTAGTGAAAATTCTGTTGGGTAGAAAGATAACTGTGATTATATCGGCATATGCTCCACAGGCAGGATTGGATGAAGCAGAGAAAGATATATTTTGGGATGATTAAATACATGTAGTGGGTGGTATGCGGGATGATGAGATAGTGGTTTTGGGAGGGGACTTAAATGGTCATGTAGGTGAAGCAGCACAAGGTTATGAAGGAGTGCATGGGGGATGTGTGTATGGTATAAGGAATGCAGAAGGGGAAAGGATACTCGAGTTTGGGTTGGCAACGGACATGACTGTGTGCAACACATATTTTAGGAAAAGAGACAGTAGGTTAATTACTTATGAGTCTGGGGGAAATAGCAGTCAGATAGATTATTTTCTGGTTAGGAGGGCCGATAGGAGGTTAGTGAGGGATGTTCAAGTTATAGGAATTGAGGAGTGTGTGCAGCAGCACAAACTACTGATTTGTGATATGGTGCTTAAAGAACGAGTGATGAAAAAGAGGACTTATGTACCTAGGAGGAAAATATCTATCTATATACCTAGGCTACTTCCCCCATGGAAAGGGAGGTAGCCGAGACAGGACGACACACTCCCCATTTACTCATCCATTCAAACACAGTCATTCGCATCTTAGCCCCAAAGGGGAGACGGGACAGATCCTCACCGCACCACACCACACATAGGTCAACTGCGCAGTGCAATCAGTGACATCCGCAGCAGGGCCTGACAGCAGAGCTGGTTCACCCCTGCCACATCATAATAGACCCATCCCCTTACTCGCACCTGACCTGACTAGCTAATCAGATCAAATGTGGGAGAATATCCCCTCGGGGCTGCATCATCATTTATTCATTCACAATTTTTCTCCATTTATTTCTGTCACGCACAGCCACTCTTCCTTGCTCAACAGACATCCCTCTCGCATCCAGCGCTCTCTTCACACTGTCCATCCATCCTATTCGTGGTCTCCCTCTCAGCCTTACACCTCTCACATCAGATCTAGTTATCTTTTTCACCAATCGCTCATTATCCATTTTCTCCATATGCCCAAACCATCGCAACACCTTCTGCTCAACTCTACCAGCCATCTCCCGAACAACTCCAGTTCTTCGCATTTCATCATTTCGCACGATCCATAAACGTCACTCCACACATACTCCTCAGGCACCTCATCTCCATTACATTCAAACTTTTCCTCTCTGCTGCACCCATATTCCATGTTTCAGCCCCATATAACGCAGTCGGTACCACAACACCCTCATACAGCCTTCTCTTTACATCCATTCTAAGCGAACAACATCTAAACACTTTTTTCATTCCTCCCAGCACCTTTCCTACTTCATTTATTCTAAACATCACTTCTGCATCTATTCTTCCATCCATAGCAACATGTGACCCTAAATATTTAAAACACTCCACCTCCTCAAGCAACTCACCATTCAAAACTGTATTCATCCCCCTACCATCTACCAACCTCGCACACTTCATCACTTTACTCTTATTCTCATTTACTTTCAATTTCCTTCTTTCACACACCCTTCCAAACTCCTCTACCGACTGTCTCAATTTCTCCTCTGAATCAGCCACCAGTGCAGTATCATCTGCAAACAGCAGCTGCTTAAGATTCCACTCTCCACCATCGACATTCACCAGACTCAGACCTCCACCTAAAACACTTGCAATCACGTCTCTTACAACGCCATCCATATAAATATTAAACAACCAAGGCGACATCACACATCCCCGTCGCAGCCCCACTCTCACGGGAAACCAATCACTCACAGCATTTCCCACTCTTACACACGCTCTACTATTTACATAAAAACTTTTCACCCCTCTTAGTAACCTACCATCAAGTCCATACAATCTTAAAACAGTCCACAAAGCCTCCCTATCAATTCTGTCATACGCTTTCTTTAAATCCATGAATGCCCAAAACACATCCTTGCCTTTCACTAAATACTTTTCACACACTTGTCTCACAGTAAACACCTGGTCCATGCATCCCCTCCCTCTCCTAAAGCCACACTGCTCATCACCAATTACTCCCTCTGTACCCTTTCTAACTCTCATAATTAACACTCTACCATACACCTTACCTACAACACTCAACAGACTTATACCCCTAAAGCTAGTACATTCATACTTATGACCCTTGCCTTTATACAACGGGACCACACAAGCACTTGCCCAGTCAATTGGAGGAAAATATGGAAGCTGAAAAACCAAGCAGTAAGGGATGCCTTCTATAGCGAGTTGAGGAGAGTGGTGGCTGAACAGGGAGCTGTAGACAGAGGCGTTAATGAACAGTACAGAGCCCTCAAGACCAATCTCTTGAGAGTTACTGATGTAACATGCGGTTGGACAAGAGGACCACCAAGACATAAAGTAACTTGGTGGTGGGATGAGGGTGTAGAAGCTGCGGTTAAGGAGAAAAGAAGGCTTTTCTGGGAATGGAAGAAGGGTGGTAGCAAAGAGGAATATTTGGCTGCCAGGCTTAGGGTTAGAAGAGAGGTATACAGGGCAAAGTCTGAGTCACAGAGACTTTTACTTGATAACTTAAATCATGGGGAAAGGAAAAATGATATTCAGGGTGGCAGGTCAGGTGAAGAGAGATAATCGGGATATTATAGGTGAGCAGTGTGTGAAGAATGATGAAGGAAGGGTAGTGGTGAACAGTGAGGATATTAAAGGTGCATGGAGAGAGCATTATAACTGGTTGTTGAATGAGAAGTTTGACTGGGACAGAGAAGGTTTGGAACCAGCAGATCCAGTGTCTGCCCCTAGGCCTTTGATTGATGCTGCTACTGTGAGTGAGATAAAAGGCAGGATGAAGGTGGGAAAGGCAGCAGGTGTGTCTGGGCTGACTGCTGAAATACTGAAGGCCTCAGGCGATATAGGGGTGAAGTTAGTCACTGACCTGATAAATAGGATTATTTATGAGTGTGTTGTCCCAGATGATTGGCTGAAGAGTGTAATTGTAAATATGTATAAAGGGAAGGGTGATGCCTTGGAAAGAGGAAATTATAGAGGTACAGTATAAAGCATTTATATAATGAAGGTAATGGAGAGAGTTTTAGAAGGTATGATTAGAGAAAGAATGAATATTGATGAGATGCAGTTAGGGTTTATGCCAGGTAGGGGGACCACTGATGCCATATTCATTGTTCGACAGCTTCAGGAAAAATATATTGGTAGGAGAAGGGATCTTTATTTTGTTTTTGTTGATTTGGAAAAGGCCTTTGACAGAGTCCTTAGAGAGGTGGTGAAGTGGGCAATGAGAAAGCTTGGCTTGGAGGAGTGGCAGGTTAGGGTGGTTATAGCTATGTATGTGGGTGCTCACTCCCAGGTAAGAGTGAATGGAGATTTGAGTGATGGTTTTCCGTGAATGTTGGTGTGCATCAGGGGTCAGTCTTGAGTCCCATGTTGTTTATCATGGTACTTGAAGCCCTTTCACGTGACTTTAGAAACGAACTCCCGTGGGAGTTGTATGCTGATGATTTGGTGTTGATTGCAGAGAACGAAAGGGAGGCAGAGGAAAGGTTTTGGAAGTGGAGAGACGGTATGGGGCACAAGGGCTTAAAGGTAAATGCAGATAAAACAATAGTGATGATATCTAGGGTTGGTGGCGGTACTGTCAAAGACGAAGGAGAGTGGCCATGTGCAGTTTTCCACAAGGGCGTGGGAAGTAATTCCATCTTGTGTGGTGTTTGTAATAAATGGGTGCATAAGAGATGTAGTGGTATCAGAGGTAGACTGTGAGATAATACTGATTTTATGTTTACGGCGTGTCGGGGAGAGCAGGTGGAGATTGTCAGATGTGAAATAATTGAACTTGCTGTTGAATCTCTTGAGTGTGTGGAAGAGTTTTGTTATTTGGGAGACATGTTGTGTGCTGGAGGTGGGGCTGGAGCTAGCTGTGTGGCTAGGGTGAGAAGTGGCTGGAAGAAGTTCAGTTTGCTCTTCCCTCTCCTGACATTGAGAGGACTCTCCCTACGTGCTAAGGGATCTTTGTATGCAGCATGTGTTAGGAGTGTAATGCTGTATGGTAGTGAGACCTGGGCAGTGAAGGAGGAGGATATTCGTCAGCTCAGACGTACAGAAATGACAATGATTAGGTGGATGTGTAGTGCGTCCCTGCGTCCAAGGTCTGGGGGGCTGGTTTCACGATGGAAGAGTTGAGAGGTAGGATGGGACTGGAGTGTATTGGTGTTTTGATGAGGAGAGGTAGATTGAGATGGTTTGGCATGTGGAGAGGATGGGGAATGATAATTGGGTGAGGAATGTGAGAAGTGTTAATATTGGGGGTGGGGTTACGAGGGGTAGACCGAGAAAGACATGGGACGAGGTCATTAAATGTGACCTCAGGGTTAAGGGACTGAACAAGGAGGCTGCAATGGATCGTGCAGGATGGAGAGCCGCCATTAGGTGACCAAGGCTGACCCATGCAAGCATGTTGGAGCCTTTAAAAATGAAATGACCGTGTTGTGACTCTTTTTTTCTTGCAATGTGCAAGTCTTGAGTTTTGGTTAAAGTTATTGTGCTAATCAAAGAGCAGGAGGAGTTAAAGATGAATACAGGGAGTTGATCTTGATTCATTATTACCTATCTGTCTATCTATCTATGAGTTTTATTATTATAATATGGAGTCCTGACAGCATTACACTATTTATATATATATATATATATATATATATATATATATATATATATATATATTAATACACACACACACACACACACACACACACACACACACAGATGGTGCTACCCAAAAGTTCCAGTAATTTGAACAAAGGGAGCCAACCGTTTGCAGTTTTGCCTTTTCCTGCTAGGAAGAGTCAGCTGCACCCCTAGTGCATCAGTGTGGCCCCGGCCGTGTCTGTGAGCAGACATGTTGTTGAGCTACGGTTAGTATTGTAACGTGGTGTGTAGGTGGCTTGGCAGTTTTGCAGTGGTGGACCTCACGGAATAAAAAAGAACCAGCATCAATTTCTGCTTCAAGATCAACAAGACGGCTGCAGAAATTCACCGGTTGTTTCAGGAAGCCTTTGGTGGCAATGCCATGTTCCAAAGCAGAACATTTTTTTGGTACAAGGGGTTCAAGGAAGGACAAACATCTGTTGAGGACGATGACCATTCAAGACAGCCATCAATGGCAACAACACTAGGAAATGTTGGAAATGTTCATCAGGCTATCCTTGCAGATCATAGACACACTATCCATGATGTCTGTGATATCGTTGGACTGTTGTACGGGAGGATGCAAAGCATTTTGTCTGACATGTTGGGCATGAGATGCATCGCTGCAAAATTTGTGCCAAGACTGCTGAATGACGAGCAGAAGGCACATCGCGTTGCAGTTTGAAGGGAGCTCAAGAATCAGGTTAGAGATGATGCCACCTTCTTCTCAAAGGTCGTAACGGGTGATGAATCATGGGTTTATGGTTATGACCCAGTGACAAAGCAGCAGCCATCACAATGGAAGTCTCCCAATTCACCGAGACAGAAAAAAGCAAGTCAAATTCGCAGCAATGTCAGGTTGATGTTGATCGTTTTCTTCGATTTCGAAGGGATTTTTCATAAGGAATTCGTCTCACCCGGTCAGTCTGTCAGCGGGAAGTTTTACTGTGAAGTTTTGCAGTGTCTGAGGGAAAATATCTGCTGCAAACGTCCATAACAGTGGACAAAGAGTGGGTTCTGCATCATGAGAATGCCCCCAGCCACACATCAGTTGTTGTCCAGCAGTTTGTGGCTTCCATTAACACAGTAGTCATTCCCCACCCACCCTATTTGCCTGACCATGCCCCCTGGCGACTTTTTCCTGTTTCCCAAGCTGAAATCACGGCTGAAAGGGTGTCGATTTGACTCGATTGAGGAGATATAGACAGAATCGCAGGACATGCTCAAAACCATCGTGCCTGAAGCCTTCCAGGGATGCATAAACTTTTGGAAAAAGCACTGGGACCACTTTCTACATGCTCAATGGGACTACTTCGAAGGCGACAGTGAGAGCTAGGAGGTAAGGTGACTTATTTTCCTACAATATAGAAATTACTGGACCTTTTGGGTAGCACTTTGTATATATAATCAGATCAGCCTTGCCTCCAGTTAGTCCGTTATGTGGAGGGTCTACTCTGTTGCATATCTCTGTATTCAGAGGGAGTCCACCTGTGGTATGGTCTCAGTTTCAGTATATCACAGGGATTTCCTTTATGATAAATGTATTGTATACATTGTACTACAAAATAGTTTTATTAACAGATGGTTCTAGAAAGCCGTGATTATTTAGTCCGTGCTCGTGTGACAGTTGCAATTATGGTTATGGTGATCAGTTAGTACAGTACTGTAGGGCAATCAAAAAATGATTAAACTGTGATGTATGGATGTAGTTACATTTAGATTTTGTGATGATATCAGCAGTAATATATTCCTCATTGAACAGGTTGGATCTGATGGAAAGGAGTTTAAGCTGAGTGATCCATTTGCTGCTGAGCTGCCACCAAAGGGCTTCGATCCTGGTGAAGACACCTACCAGGTTATATATAATGACAGTTGATACTCAGTGATGTATATTTCTGCTATGTGAGTCTCTCTCTCTCTCTCTCTCTCTCTCTCTCTCTCTCTCACTTTGATCCTAGTGAAGACACCTACCAGGTAATATATAGTGACAGTTGATACTCAGTGATGTATATTCTGCTATGTGATTCTCTCTCTCTCTCTCTCTCATGATAATTTAAGTAGAACAGTAATACAGTAATGTGAAAATAAAAGAATGAAATACACCATCATGCCCCAAGCCATCTTGTCTGAAGAGACTAAGTTGTAAAAATATTTTAAATCATTTATCACAGGCACCACCAAAGGATGGATCCAGTGTGGGAGTAGATGTGAGCCCTGAGTCCCAGCGTTTGCAGCTTTTATCTCCCTTTGATAAGTGGAGTGGCAGAGACCTGGAAGATATGACTGTTCTTATCAAGGTTGGTTTTAATGGTTTAGTAGTTGCATTGTTATCAATGATTATTTGTCATCATGACCCAGTTTATGATTAGCTTACCAAGAGACTGAATGGACACCACATAGAGTAAGTGACCATTTATTTATTATAAGTACCTAGGTCCTTTTTCAATGATTCCACAGCTGAAATTCAGTTTATGTATGGTAAATATAGGATTGATTATGTGCAAAATTTGTGGAGCTAGCCATAATTAACCACATCAGTATGATGGCGTATTTACTCTTTATGTTACCTCCGGATGGTTTGATTTCCCATCCCTGCACTGGAGGGGCTCAGGGACAGGTATTGTTTTCACTCGGTTTGTCTGTTTGTCTGTCTGTTAACAACTTTACGCAAAAACTGTTGATGCAGTTTTGACTAATATTACAGGGTCGGTGGGCTATGACCTTCTGATCACCTGATTAAATTTTGGGCCAAGGTTCATGCTGTAGGGGGGGGGGAGAAGAAGAAGAAGAAGAAAAAGCCATAACTCCTTTCAAATTTGTCATATCAAAATGAAACCAAAACCTAAAGGTGCATCTTTCAAATCTGCATCCTATAACATGCTTCATTACATCAGGGAGGTCACCCCCCAGTTGGCAGTAGGGGGGTCAGTGTCAGGTGCGTCTGACTTAAAATTTCAAATGGGCATAAAATTGTCAATTTTCAACCAATTTACTCCATATTCCTTACGTGACATCTTTGACTAGATATCCTGTTGTGTTTATACGTCAGCACTACAATGACTGCTGGGGATGGGTTTGCTGTGCCTTGGCACTGCTTCTTGTTTAGTTTTTTAGAGATTTTGAGCTAGAGGGATAAATATATATATAGAGGGGACAGGATCAGGTTTAACCAGTATGGATGGTGTATGTAATAGAGAAATTTTGATATTGTGGAACAGAAGAAAGGGTGGTAGGAGTAAGATATGGAAACATCATCCAGACCTTTCCCACCCAAGGGCAGGTTGAGTAGTAGCAACATCCAGACAGCCCAAGATTGCCCAATCCAAGGGGTCACACTTTCATTCATTCATCATTCAGGCCCCTGGAATCGTGGCTCTATTTCATATGCCAAAAACTTCCACCATGCTCTGCAGCTTCACATAAATGTATCCGATAGAGTCAGTCTGAATGCTGTGATGTTAAAAAAGGGTCCCAAATCCCTGATCATGCACTTCTCCTCACAACATTCATCCAGCCAGCTCGATCTCTTGTCAGTCCCCTAGCCTCACCAACTTCCATATCTCTCTTCCTCACTCATTCATCCACCAAATCCCTCCTCCTTTTCCTTGGCCTTCCTCGCCTCCTCCCTCCTTCAGATTCACTCAGATATACCTTTTTCACCACACTGTTGTTATCCATTCTCTCCACATGACCATACCATCTCAGTACACTCTCTTCAGTTCTGGTGTCCATAGACTTCCTCACTCCGCTTCTTTCATGAATCATATTACAGTGAAATCTCGATTATCCAGGTTGGGATTATCCAGTTTCAATATATCCGGGCCATGACTTATTCAGTTCAGTGATATGGTAATACATAAAACAATCTGTATGATAGCTGCAGTTTTAACAGCAAGCATCCGGTTGCTAGCAAGTGAGCCACGGGTAAACAAGCGTGGGTCTACCCCCCGCCCACACCACCTGCTCACAATTTGATCACAAGGATGGTGGGATGGAATTTGGTGAGGCAGTTGATAACCTAACCTAATTAGCTTAACTACCTAGCTTAACTACCTAATAATTTAACCTAACCTGGGCTTCAGTCGGGAAATTGGGAAACAAAATCCACCTTTAAATACGTTGAGTAAATTTCTACCTTTATGCTGGAAACAATCTTAGGTATGGGTTAAGGAACATGATGATAACATCGGATGAAATCTTTCAGCAAGAGAAGGTAATTTACTATCCTCAAAATAGTGAGAAAAATACAGAAAACAATTCAGGAACATGAATTGAAATGATAAGGTCTTTAGGCTGTGTGCTTAGACAAGATTTGTGGGTTTAACATTTTTAGGGGACAAAATGGAACAGTAATGTTTGCTAATCAGAAAAAAATACTCTTTCATCCCATGTTTTCTCATAAGTTGGCATTTAGATCCACATTATTTGCTTGATATTGCACTTCTCAACATATTTCAGACTGACTGAGCATGCAGTTATTTCTGCTCCTTAAAGTTAAGTGTGCATTTACTGCTCATTCTTTTGTTCATTCTTATGTGTGTGTGTGAAACAGAGAGTGCTGATACAAACAATGATTTATTCCATTGACCCTTTCATAGCTGCTGGCCTTGAACAGCGCTTTTCTGTACTAGTGTCAGTGACATTGAGTTAGGGCAAGCTATAAAAAACTGCAAACAATTATGGAAAGGTAACGAAAGTCATTGGTATGTCTACATGACCCTACTCTACCATCCCAAGGAGTCAGGCAGTAACTTCATCCCAGATGTTTTCGCCGATATGTTTACATTTTAATGTAACGTGCGCCCTAATTTTGAGTAAGCTTCTTTTAGTATGCTGGAAACAGTCATAGATACGGCTTAAGGAATGTGATGATAATAAGGGAGGAAATCTTTCAGCTAGAGAAGGTAATTTACCACCCTCAAAATAGTCAGAAAAATAAAGAAAACAAACTAGAGGAATATGAAGTGAACTGGTAAGATCTTTAAGCTGTATGCTTGGATGAAAATTTATGGGTTTCACAATTTTAGGGGGCAAAATTAAACAAAAATGTTTCCGAATCAGAAAAAAATTACTCTTTCATCCCACGTTTTCTCGTAAGTTGGCATTCAGCTCCACAAGCTTTGTTCAATATTGCGCTTCCCAACACATTTCGGATTGACCGAGCATACAGTTATTTCTGCTCCTTAAATTTAAGTGTACATTTACTGCTTATTCTTTTGTTCATTCTTATGTGTATGGTGAAAGAGAGAGAGTATTGATACAAACAATACTGTATTCCATTAACTCCCTTATAGCCACTGGCCTGGAAGAGCGCTTTATTGTACCGGTCTCAGTGACGTTGAGTTAAGGTGAGCAGTAAAAAACTGCGAACAATTATGGGAAGGGAACAAAGGTCACTGGTATGTTTACACGACCCTACTCTACCATCTCAAGCAGTTAGACGTTCACTACATCCCAAATGTTTTCGCCGATGTTTAGATGCTAATGTAACATGCGCCCTAGTTTTATTAATTCTTTCACGAATCTTATAAAATCATAGTATTTTTTTTTTTTTTTTTTTGGGGGGGGGGGGGGGGCCAGGTGCATCGGACGAGTCATTTCATATCCGTAAGAAAAAGAATTGATTTTAGAACTTTGAAAAAATGGTCCTGAGGCTGACCACGAGCACACAGATTTCTGAACTCGGCCATTGAGGGGGCTAAACATACGCTTTGCTTTAAGCAGTAAAAACACATTATCAAATCAGTTCTTCCTGATGGTCCGTTATATTTTTCTGATTATTTCTTGATTGATAAATAAACATTTCATGTTAAATCTGTTTCCCTGTTGTTTTCAGCTCTTCTGCTGTGACAACTCTTGTTTGATTCGTTAATGTAATGGTGGAAGGGACTGGTCTAACCTAAGTGTTTAACTAAACCTGGCCTAACCTAGCTTAAATATGCCAAATCATTTAACCTAAACTAACCTCCAGTTGGGAAATTGGGAAATGAAATCCATCTTTGAGTACGCTGAGTTTCTTCCATTGCGCTGGAAACAGTCGTAGGTACATGTGTCTTATCAAGGCCTTCATAGCACCAGCTACAATCCTTCCTGGTGTCACTCTACTTTCCACTTCTTTTGCTCATTTTCCTTTCTGTCACTGTACTCAGGTATTTGAACTCTCTTACCAATTCTAGTGTCTCTCTATTCACTGTAACATCGCACTGGGAGTCACCATCTCTCTCAATAATTGTCACTTTACTGTTTTCTACATTTACTGTCAAGGCAGGATGCTCACAGACATCAGCAAAACTCTGCACTAGTGTACCAAGTTCTTGTTCAGTATTTGCAAGTATCACTGCATCATCAGCATACAACAGATTTGAGATATTCCTGTCACGAATCAAATTCGCGACATTTCCCTTTTGTGAGAAGCCACAAACTATTAGTGGAAAACTCACTGTGTATCGCTCAGTTAACCGTTTCTCTCTCCATTTCGGGGTATACTTTTCAAAACATTCGTCACTGTTTCAAAAGTGACCGATTTAATGCACGTCACTAAGTGCTCTACTGAGCGATACTATTGTTTCTTTATTGTTCGCCCCTGCTTGCCTCAACCGTTAGCCACGCCTTCTTCCGGTGGCTTATGCGTCCTGCCCATACATCATTTGAAGTGAGTCCAGTGTTTGCTCTGACGGAGAGAGGTTCTGTGCTCCAGAAGTGCGAGAGAAGAGGTCGCTAGCACCCAGACTCCACTGAGTACAGTTAATCCAAGCTCCCACCTTGGTGATACACCGCATTCATCAACTAGTATTTCCTTTTTGTATTATCCTAGTTTTAAGAGCTTAGTTAAGGTGTTTTTCCTAGGTGTAAGGATTTAGCTCTTGTGTGAGTGAGTGAGTGCGATCTCATTAATTTGATTTGAAATGTAACGTTAAATTTATTTTTGTAATCAATAAATTTAACTTCTTTTTCTTGAGCTTAATGTAAAGTAAACTCTTGTTTCATTTCTCCATAATTAAGCTTATTTCCCATATAGCTCCTAGCTTGCATAAACGTTTGCCTTTCATAACTGGTACTTAGGCCAGTCTTGTGTATTAAACTTAAAATCCGTTGTGCCTCCTAGGAGTTAAGCATCAGCAAGAACCTGATACTATTGTTAGTATTAGTTATTTATTGTCAGGGGTGAAGTAACTTTCTCCAGAGACTACAGTACTAATAAACAGCAATTGAGTGATTAGTCTCTGCTGTGTACTGTCGAGAAAGTTTATAAATTCTCGTTCTTAGAGAATCGTTGCTTGATTTAGCAAGACAATCATTGTCCCTGCTCTTTAATATTATTGAATATTATTATCAATTAAATAATATTTAAGCATTTATTTTAAAAACTCCGTGATATTTTAAACACCCCGTGACAATTGGCGACCTCATTCCAGGATATTAACTCCTAGCTCTAAAGCTATTCACGAGATAGTGCGCACTCGTTCATATTTAGGTATTTATAATTAAAGTTTATAGGCACAAGCTTACTGGTGTTTACTGTTAATTTAGCAAGTGAATTTTTGCTTTATTAATCCATAGAGTATTTAACTCTATTTAGTACTTTATTTTTGGTAACGCCAGACGATTTTATTCGCTCCTGGGTAGCCGCCGTATCCATTGTGTTAATTATTGAGTTCTCAGTTATTTGCATTTTTGCCATAATCTTTGCCAGTTAACTAAATAAGACTGGCCACAGCTAGCTTGTGTCTGTATTCTTTATTTGTGTTATTAGCATTTGTTTGCGAAGCAGTCAGTACTCAGTTTCTTTTGCTTAATAAGCTAGCATCATGGCAGCCAGTGCTTATGTACAGGAAGCCAAAGATATGGGTCTCACAGACCCAGAGAAAATACAGAGTTACGTTCTCTCACGGTTTAATTACGAGCAAGAACGTGAGAAAGATGCTCGTGAAGAGCGTAAGATTCAGCACGAATACGAGTGAGAATAGCGCGAACAACGTGAAAGAGAGCGTGCATATGAACAAGAGCAGCGTGAGAAAGAGCGCGAATACGAGCGAGAACAACATGAACGTGAGCGAGAACAGCGCGAATACGAGCGCGAACAACATGAACGTCAGCGAGAACAGCGCGAACACGAGCTAGTACAAGAGCGAGAACAGCGCGAATACGACCGTGAACAACGCAAGAGAGAACGAGAACTCAAACGTGCCGAGCGAGAAGCACGCGAAAAACATGAACTTGAAGTGCTGAAGCTCAGGCGAGATTCCTTGGCTTCAGACACGTCTGGTGCAGTTGGTCCAAGCTCCACGAGCGTTCCCCCTGCACATGTCCTGGCGACCCCACACATCAAGCTTCCTTCATACAAGGAAAGCGAGCGAATCGAGCCGTACATAGCTCGTTTTGAGGACATGGCAGACATGTATCAACTGGATGAGGCAGCTAAGCGGCTTCAGTTTCTTAGCCTATTTGAGGGCCCTGCCCTCGATATTCTCCACAGAATTCGTGGAGACAATCTCACATATGAGATGATGAAAGCTGCACTCATTAAGGCGTATGGTCTCACAGTAGACGACGCCAAAGTTCAGTTCATGCGAGCTCGTCTCCAAGACAAGGAGACAGCTGTTCAGTTCCTTGATCGTCTCACAGCTTACTTAAATGAGTGGATGGAGAAAGATGAAACTCCTTCCACGCGTGAGGGGATAATTGACCTTATGCTGCGTACACAGCTAGAGAGGTCGTGGCCTGCTGAGCTCATAGCACAGCTTAAGATCTGCCAGGTGAAAGATGCCAGTCAAATGGCAGAAAAGGCTGACGCATTCTTTACTGCATACGGGTATCAAACTCGTAAGCAAAACACCTGGAGCAGAAAAGATACTGCCAAGTCTGGGAAGCCATCTCAGACTGAATCCCAGCACCAAGGCCGTTCTTAGAGTAATGGCCAAGGTCCAAGCAAACCGCAGAAGGACCAGGGGCAAAATACACAGCAGCCTGCTTGGAAGCGGTACAACAAGCACCCCAACCAGCAACAGTTCCCCAAGCAGCAGCAGCAGCAATACAAGGACAAGCCACGTAACCCTCAGTCAGGTCAATTAGTGTATCGGAGGCAGGAGGCAAATGCAGCCTTCATTCCACAAGTACCCGGTGGTGCCATCTCTACCAGTACAGGTACTTCCCAACAGTTCACAAGTCCCCCTCCGACCATGAACTCTCCTCAGACACCTAGTTCCCAGGGCGCCACGTTTGCTGCATCGGTTGTTCCGCAGTCTCATGAATGACTGGCTGCTACCTCCTCAGACCCTTCCACCAGCAACACTGCCTTCCTTGTTCAGCCAGGGTCTGTGGGAGGTGTTTCTGTAAATGTTCTGAGGGACAATGGTTCCTCAGGTTGCTCTGTTAAGCAGAGTTTAGTTCGGCCTGATGAGTATACAGGTCGACAGATCCAAGTTAGACATATTGATGGATCAGTGAGATTGTTCCCTGAGGCATGTATCCAGGTGGCATCTCCATTTTATACTGGTACGACACTTGCAGTTGTCATGCCAGAACCTCTATTTGACCTAATAGTAGGAAACATTCACGGAGTCAAAAATAGTTGCGCCGTAGATGTTGCTACTCAGACTTCGGCTGCTGTGATAACACGAGCCATGGCCAAGGCTCCAAATCGCGTCACTCCGTTGACCGTCGCAATGCCGCAAGATCTGATTCGTAGTCAAGATGTTATCCAAGAGCAACAGACTGACTCGACACTTGCCTCAGTGCGCAAGAAGCTGGAGGGTAAAGTGATCAAGTATTCACGGGGAGGACAAGCCAGGTTCCTTCGTAAGCAAGGACGGCTCTACCATGAGTCACGAACACCCGAGGGCGAGGTTCGACTGCAGTTTGTCGTTCCCGCCAAGTACCGCCTAGCAGTGTTACAATGGGGTCATTGTTCAGTCTCAGGAGGTCACATGGGCAAAAGGAAGACCCAGGGCCGTATCCGAGCTGACTTTTTCTGGCCAGGGATGGGACGAGACATAGATAGTTTTGTCCGTTCCTGCAGTGTGTGTCAAAGTAACACCATTAATCAGGGACATGTCCTTCCTGTGCCGTTCGTAACCACACCTGTAATCTCTGAGTCAGTTGAGAGACAGGGTAGTGGTGAAGTGGGTGCAGACCCGACGTCTCGCCCATTGGCCCCACAGGACACATTATGTCCAGGGCCTGTACATACATATTATGTACCGTAAGTTAAGGGGGAAGTTGAGAGGCGACTCGAGGCTATGGAAGACCCGAGTTTGCACAAGGATTCTCAGCTCCCCGATACTAATATAAGCACTGTAGGTTAAGGGGGAAGTTCGAGAGAGAACTCCGCAGAGGCGACTCGAGGCTATGGAAGACCCGAGTTTGCACAAGGATTCTCAGCTCCCCGATATTAATATAAGTACTGTAGGTTAAGGGGGAAGTTCGAGAGAGAACTCCGCAGAGGCGACTCGAGGCTATGGAAGGCCCGAGTTTGCACAAGGATTCTCAGCTTCCCGATATTAATATAAGTACTGTAGGTTAAGGCACAGGTTGAGGAACCGTGTGCAGTTCGAGGCTATGGAAGACCCGAGTTTGCACAAAGATTCTCAACTTGCCGACCATAATCATGTGCTATAATTAATGGCGACCTCGAATGTACGTCGTAGCACTGACTGCTAGGCAGAGAGAGTAATTGTAACATAATAAAATTTTGTCTCATTGACACTTTTGATTCTCCACCTCAATTGATTTTGCAGGTACAGCAATGGGCGTAGCAGTTTTGCTGTGCGGGCCAGCTGATCGTCTGCCGCACGCTGCCGCCTCTTCTCCTCTGCCTTCGTCGTCGTCATATTATTATTTACTGTGTCATTTGACACGTAGGTACAGTTACACTACAACTGTCACACCTACACCGTGTATTACATACACCACGCTACACAACAATTAGTTGTCAGTGTAAATGTAGCGAATTTTCGCTCAGTTTGACCTGAGTACAGGATTTTCACCGTCGTCACGGAGTTTTTCCCTCAAGCTTGCTTCTATTAACGTAAATATGAGTTTTTTTCGCTCACTGGCAACTGCGACTTTCTCCTGTAGCAGGCTAGCACACACACACCACAGTGTGAATCTTGTGTGAATGACTTAGGATGTGTACATATATATATATCCACAAATTTTTTCCCAAAAGGAAAAAATTTAATTTTGTAGGGGCGTAATGTCACGAATCAAATTCGCGACATTTCCCTTTTGTGAGAAGCCACAAACTATTAGTGGAAAACTCACTGTGTATCGCTCAGTTAACCGTTTCTCTCTCCATTTCGGGGTATACTTTTCAAAACATTCGTCACTGTTTCAAAAGTGACCGATTTAATGCACGTCACTAAGTGCTCTACTGAGCGATACTATTGTTTCTTTATTGTTCGCCCCTGCTTGCCTCAACCGTTAGCCATGCCTTCTTCCGATGGCTTGTGCGTCCTGCCCATACATCATTTGAAGTGAGTCCAGTGTTTGCTCTGACGGAGAGAGGTTCTGTGCTCCAGAAGTGCGAGAGAAGAGGTCGCTAGCACCCAGACTCCACTGAGTACAGTTAATCCAAGCTCCCACCTTGGTGATACACCGCATTCATCGACTAGTATTTCCTTTTTGTATTATCCTAGTTTTAAGAGCTTAGTTAAGGTGTTTTTCCTAGGCGTAAGGATTTAGCTTTTGTGTGAGTGAGTGAGTGCGATCTCATTAATTTGATTTGAAATGTAACGTTAAATTTATTTTTGTAATCAATAAATTTAACAGTTCTTTTTCTTGAGCTTAATGTAAAGTAAACTCTTGTTTCATTTCTCCATAATTAAGCTTATTTCCCATATAGCTCCTAGCTTGCATAAACGTTTGCCTTTCATAACTGGTACTTAGGCCAGTCTTGTGTATTAAACTTAAAATCCGTTGTGCCTCCTAGGAGTTAAGCATCAGCAAGAACCTGATACTATTGTTAGTATTAGTTATTTATTGTCAGGGGTGAAGTAACTTTCTCCAGAGACTACAGTACTAATAAACAGCAATTGAGTGATTAGTCTCTGCTGTGTACTGTCGAGAAAGTTTATAAATTCTCGTTCTTAGAGAATCGTTGCTTGATTTAGCAAGACAATCATTGTCCCTGCTCTTTAAGATTATTGAATATTATTATCAATTAAATAATATTTAAGCATTTATTTTAAAAACTCCGTGATATTTTAAAAACCCCGTGACAATTCCACTCATCTCCATTACCAACACCATCCTTCCCTTCATTACTTGTGTTTTTATTTCTCGCATCACCCCATCCATACAAGCAGACCCCGAGATATGATATCTCTAGATGTGATACCCCGGCATAGCGATGGGGGTAGAAATACAACCCCGCCCTGCCAAACAAAGACCAAACCCTGATATAACATTTTTTTTTTTTTTTTTTTTTTTTTTTTTTTTTAGATTAATGTGTTTTAGTCACAGGTTTCTGGTAGTTGGGGGCTCTCACCATCCACTCAGTGTAGTGCTGCTTTGGGTGTCTACCCTTTCCTCTCTGCCTTCCTTCCTCTTCTGTCTTATTTTCCTTCATTCTCTCCCCTTCCTTCTGCCTGTGGGTGACTCAGCAGCTACTGCACTTTGACTTAGGACCTCCCCCCACAAGGTATCAAAAAACACAGAAATCATAGTTCACTAAAAGTCCCATTATTCGGCATCTATGGGACCGGGATGATGCCGAGAAATTGGATTTGCCGAATAATCAAAAACCTACCCATTCAGTACCTTAAATATATTAGTGAACACTCTCATCACCACTTGTGGTATTACAACTGTGTTTGGAGAGTACTGTATACTGTACAATACTTCAATCAATACAGTACTATACCCGAATGTGAAATATATATATAAATTAGTGAACATATACAAGTGTAATGACACAGTAGGCCTACAAGTCAGATAACACTTCCTGGATGGCCGAAATGATACGGAATAAGCTCAATACATCACTTGGTGAACTCATCACTACTTTTATTATTACAAATATGTTTGGAGTACTGTATACAGTAGTTTTTCCAAACACAAAACAAAATAGTTGGATAATTGCGTAAAATAAAGTGAAGGAATATGAATTGGTAAGGTCTTTCTGATGAAAGTTAAATGTACATTTAGCACTCATTCTTTTGTTCGTTTTTTTGTTTACACGTGAAAGGGAGAGTATATGATGGAAACTGACGTGTTCCATTCTATCTATCTATCTATAGCCCGACGCCCTAATCCTGCAAAGGGTGGCCGCAGACAAAACGCCTCCAAGTCACTCTGTCACCCACCATTTGACTCCCCTCCCCCCAACTCACCCCCCCCTCCCTCATATACCTCTCAATTCCATCCCTCCACCTCATCCTCGGTCTACCCCTCCCTCTCCCTCCCTCCACCTCACCTACATACACCCTCTTAGTCAGTCTTTCATTCTCCATCCTCTCCAAATGTCCAAACCACCTCAGTGTATTTCTCCTAATCTTTTCAACCACATCCACATCTACCCCACAACGTTCCTTCACTTCTTCATTCGTCAACCTGTCCCTCCACGTCACTCCACATGCTCCTCTCAAGTAACTCATTTCCACTGCTCTCACTCTTGACTTGTTCCCTTCTTGCAAGGTCCACGCCTCGCTTCCATACGTCAGGGTAGGGATCACAGTACCATCATGCAGTGACTTCTTAACTTCCATTAACCCCTTAATAACCTCCGGCTTTGAACAACGAGTACCAGTGTCAGTGATGTCGAGTTTGTGAGCTATGAAAAAACTGTGAACAATTATGGGAATGGAACGAAGGTCACTGGTATGTTTACACGACTCTGCGCTACAATTCCAAGCAGTAAGGGGGTCGGTTAATCTCAGATGTTTTCGCCCATTTGTTAAATGCACCGTAACTTTGTAATTTCTCCCGTGAATCATAGCGAATCATAGCATGTGTTTAGGAAGCTAAATAACACATTGTTAGGTGTGCCAGACGATTATCTTCACATCTTTAAGAAAATGGAAGAAATTTAATCCCTCTCAGGGTATGTAGAGTAAGTTTCTTCCATTCTTCTGAAATCAGTTTATTTTTCTTAATAATGTGAAGATAATCGTCTGGCCCACCTAGCATTGTGTTATTTAGCTTCCTACACCCATGCTATGATATTGCTATGAGTCACGGAAAAATTGATAAAGTTACGGTGCATTTACCAAATGGGCGAAAACATCTGAGATTAACTGACCGCCTGACTTCTTGGAATCGTAGTGTAGAGTCGTGTAAACATACCAGTGACCTTCGTTCCCTCCCCATAATTGTTCAGTTTTCTTTATAGCTCACACTCACTTGGCATCACTGACATCGGAACTGTAAATAATTGTTCAGTGCCGGAGGTTATTAAGGGGTTAATGGGATATATTACTGTTTGCATCATACTCTTTCACATTAAACACAAAAACGAACAAAAGAATGAACGCTAAATGTACGTTTAACTTTCATCAGAAAGACCTTAGCAATTCATATTCCTCCAGTTTATTTTTAAGTATTTTTCTGACTTTAGATTAGGTTAGGTTTGGTTAAATTATTAGGTACAGTTAAACTCGGTTAGGTTAGGTTTAGTTAAACAGGACAGTCCCTTCCACCATTATGCTAAGGAATAAAAATACTAGCGCTGTCACAGCCATACAGCTAAAAACAACAGGAAAACTGATTTAACAAGCAACATTTATTTATGGGTAATGCATTACAGTATCAGTGGTTCATGGGCTACGCAATTACCAGTAAATGACACTTTCAGGAATGCATCAAGAATGAACGAATTTCAAGAATTAGCGAGGGGGGCTTGGAACGTAATCCTTGCTAATTTGGTGGGGGTGGTTACTGTACTGCATGATACTGTGCAATAGTGTAATCAATACAGTAATAAAAAAAAAATAATAATTTGGTTTTACGCCAGGTATCCCTGAAGGGATAAGGCATTGCCCCTGGGTAGAGGACTTTGGACTGGAGCGTGTAGCATTTTATGACCGGATGCCCTTCCTGATGTCTACCAATGACCCTTGGGTGGATTCGATCCTCCGACCCTTCGGTCAGAGCAGAGCGCTCTAACCCACTGAGCCACGGCTGCTACACCTGAATCTGAAAATAATATTGAAATTAGTGAACATACAGAAATGTAATGAAACATTAGGCCTACAAGTCACAGATAACACTTCCTAGACTGCCGAGATGTAATTCCGGACATCTGCCGAACAATCAAAGATTTTCGTAAGGGGGACTGTTTCTCAGAACTGCCAAAATGTTGGATCTACCGAATAATCAGCTGCCGAATAATAGGACTTTTACTATATATTACGATGTTTGTTCATGAAATGCCATTCATTAATATGAAATAGTTTCCCTTGTTTTTCAGGACCAGTTAGATGAATTTTGGCATGGAATCACTTAGATCTCTAAAGTAATCTAAGGACATTTCTCTGCACCAAACATTTGTCAGTTCAGTCTTGAGGTTTTCAGTCTTGAGGTTGTCCAGATTGGGTGTCTTCTTCTCTGCCATGATTATCTTCATCTTTGCCCAGCAGTTTTTTATCAGATTTAGATCCGGACTGTTGCCAGGCCAGTCTTAGACCTTAGTCCGATTATCCTGAAGCCATTTTGCCACCTTTCTTGGCTTGTGACGTGGAGCTGAATCATGCATGAAAAAGTTGCACCCATGAATAGCAAAAAAGTTTAACAAATGATTTTTCAGAACTTGAATGTACCAGCCACCATTCATCATCAAGTTCTTAGGAAGAAAGTAGAGGCCTCCCCTTCCCATTTCACCTGAGAAACATCCCCATACCATTACTGATTGTGGGTGCTTAACAGTCAGCACCGTGTAAGCAGGGTCACATCGACTGTGGGAGGCAGGGCGACGAACCTTGGCAGAATGCACCTGGAACACTTGAAATGTGGTTTTATTCGGAAAACATAACTTTTCTCCACTCATCCGATGTCCAGTGTGCATACTTCTTGGCACACTGAATGCGCCACTTCTTCATGCGGTCAATGAGAAGCGGTTCCTTGGCTGTGGTGCGGCTTGGCAAACTCAGCTCCTTCTGCAAGCGGTGTTAGATAGTTCGAATTGAGAAGCCTTGTAACAGCTTGGATGCATTCTCTTCAATTCCACTGCTGTCAGTTGAGGATTCTAGTTTACTTCCCTCTTCAGTAGCGTATCTGTACCTCTGGAAGTTGTCCTCTTCTTTCCACCGCCATGCTTGTGCTCCGGTACGACATCAGGTGGCAGGCCACGTGCTGCAGCAAGAATCTTCATGACAGTCGACTTTGTGCGTCCAGTATATTCACAAATCATGTTGATAGGGACATTATCCTGCCTCCGTGCAATGATACGGCCCCTCTCATCCCTTGAGCTGTACTTTCCAGGCATGACAACTCGACTCTAGGAAAATAACAGGGCAAACAGTAATGCATACAAAAAAAGAGGGAGGTGCAAGCTCAGAGCGACGGGAACATATACTCCCACCCTCGCTTCTGGGCAAGCACTGACATGCTGAGTGTTTCACCACATCCCACCAATACCAGAGGAGTTGCCAGTAACTTTTTGCCCAAAAAATTCACTTGGTAGAGGTGGAAACACAAAGCAAAGACAGACAACTCTCCCATAGCAATTCTGTGTGTAGGTCCCAAATCAGTTTGCGGTGGGTGTACACTGAGTGACAAGCCAGGTGGTTTCCTGCACACCAGGCAACCATTTACTGTGCTGGGTGGTAACCATAACACCAAATTATGGCACCTGGTGGTTTAGTGAGTAATTTAGGGGCTCCAGTCGGACTGAGCCTGTGCAGGTTATATCCAAGGGGTGGTTGGGGTTTATTGCCAATGTATAGCCACTCAGGGATGAGTGAGACTGGTCACCCTCGTCTTAAATGTCAGGACCAGCTTGCCTAGGCTTGGACTCCTTCGCTCCTCATGGGGCAACATAGGATTGGATGATGGATGGATAGTCACAGGTGCGGTGAACATTGTCATTTTGGGGTATACCCAGTATTTTACTAAGTTTGATTTTTTCCAGACATTTTTAATGGTTTTCTGATTTTGTTTTTGGATTTAGGTGAGTTATAAGCTTAGCTTAGCTTGTTTTAAAGCTATTTGGGGGTTTAGGTTAGCTTGAAACTTGTTTTTGGACTCATTAGGGTGGATTAAGGACTTGGGTCGGGGGAAACTCAAGACTCAAAAATGCATCTTTATAGTTTACATGTTAAAGCTGCCCCGAGAAACGATACCCTGCGTAGCAATGGGTTTTTACTTAACCAACTGTATCGTTAAACTGGGATATGCCATATATATATTACACAACCATGGGGACATCACACGGCCTTGTCGCTTGCCCACATTGATCGTGAACCATTCACTTAGGTGCCCATTTACCCTTACACATGCGTCACTACCATCATAAAAACTCTTGATGGCACATACCAGTTTACCATCTACACTGTACATACACAAAACCTTCCACAATCCTTCTCTGTCTACTTTATCATATGCATTTTCCAGATTCATACTGGTAAATGCCATACACACATTATAGTCCTCCTCACAATCCTTCTCCACTATCTGTCTGTCTCTATCTATCTATCTATAGCCCGACGCCCTAATCCCGCAAAGGGTGGCCGCAGACAAAACTCCTCCAAGTCGCTCTGTCACCCACCATTTGACTACTCACCCCTCAACTCACCCTCCCCTCCCTCATATACGTCTCTACTCCATCCCTTCACCTCATCCTCGGTCTACCCCTCCCTCTCCCTCCCTCCACCTCACCTACATACACCCTCATAGTCAGTCTTTCATTCTACATTCTCTTCACATGTCCAAACCACCTCAGTGTATTTCTCCTAATCTTCTCAACCACATTCACATCCACCGCACAATGTTCCTTCACTTCTTCATTCGTCAGCCTGTCCCCCCACATCACTCCACATGCTCCTCTCAAGTAACTCATTTCCACTGCTCTCACTCTTGACTTGTTCCCCTCTTGCAAGGTCCGCGCCTCACTTCCATACGTCAGGGTAGGGATCACAATACTATCATGCAGTGACTTCTTAACTTCCATACTCACTTCCCTATTTCTCATCACTGCTTTCAGTGTACCAACAACCTTCCTTCCCTGCTGTACACTTTCACGCACTTCATCCCCCAAAGTTCCATCCTTACTTATCACACTACCCAAGTACTTGAATGCACTCACATTCTCCATATCTTCACCATCCAACCTCACTGCACACTCTGTGACTTCATTCTGTCTCACTGCATATATTTGATCCACATATCCTCTGCCACCCGTAAAGATGCAGAATACTAAATTAATAAAAAGGAATGCATGGAGATGGTGCCAACAATAAATAGAAAATGCAAATACCGTAGGTAAGGTGGGCAAGAAAAAAAAGAAAAGAAAAGAAAGTAAAAATTGAGGTTATATGTGAAGCTACAGAATGTGGTGAAATTTTTCAGGCCTATCAGTTGGAGCCAGGATTTTGAGGGCTTGAATGATGAGTGAATGGAAGTGTGGCCCATTGAATTAGGCAAACTTTGGCTGTCTGGATGTTGCTACTCCTCACCCTGCCTTAGGGTGGGAAAGGAGGTATGGATGATGATGACAACAATGAGGTTAATGTTGGAAGAGGGAGATTTATGTGGTATTAAAGGAGAGAGTGGAGCAGTTTGGTATTTTGGTGAGAGAAGAGAAGGAAGTAGTGCATGAGAGAGGTATGTAAGGGAAGAGTAGCTTAGAAGCAGTTTTGTCATGGTCATCCCCTGTTTGGGGGTTCCCAGGATGAAGCAAGACTTTGATGAAGATATTTATAAATGGGAGAGAGAGAGAGAGAGAGAGGGAGGATTGATTAAGTATTGCAGCAGGGATAGAGAAGTGCATGGCCTGGATGATTTGAGGAGTGGGTATTGAGGCATACATGAAGTCAATGGAGAGGGAATGGCATTCTAGGAATACACCATATTACACTGCTGGAGGATCAGCCATATTTGCACTAATTTAGTAAGCACTCAGCAAAGCTGCCAGTCTATCTGTTGAAACATGAAACCTTGATATACTGTTTCAAAAACATTGATATGACATTGCAATTAAGAACAGGCTGGTTTCATCACATTTAACATCATCCCACTCCTGTTTTTCACACCCTTTCATCTTCGTTGCACAGTGCCATCATGGTGTACATAGCACTGTCATACACATTCACCACTTCTACCGTCTGACTTTTCCCATTCGTGCCTTTTACATTCCACACAGCTTATGAACCGGCCTCTTTGGTTTAGACCCTGGGCAGTTTGTGGATTCTCTGAGGCTCCTGAATTTTGTGCTAGTGTGTGTGTGGGGGGGGGGGGTGTCTAAGGGACAGGACACTAACCCTGGTCAAACCCCCCTACCTTTTGCATGTGCCTGCAGGGAATATGGGGTTATATGGTTGCTACCCAGTGTAGTAAATGGTTTCCAAATTCACAAGAAACTTCCTGGCCTGCCGTTCAGTGCAGAGCTGAAAGCTAACTGGGTGTGCCTCATGCATTGTGGAAGTTATTTTCTCAACCATGGAAGCATACATTCCTTTCAAGTACCCTGTGGCTAAAAAAAAAAAAAATCATTATGCTTGTTCTAATGCTGTCCATAACAAGGAGAATGCCTACAAAAAGGTACCGGAGCCAACCCACCCCTGAATCTCATCTCTTGTATGTTTCTGCTCGGAACCATGCTAAGTCTGTCCTCTGCTCTGCTAAAAATAACTTCATTCACACTAAATGCTCTGAACTTTCATACTCAAATTTTTCCTGCTACTGGCATCTTTCCAAAAACCTTTCTAACAACTTTACCTCATCATCTTTACCTCCTCTTTTCTGCACTGATGGCTCTGTAGCTGTTTTTTTCTAGTAGTTTATTGGGTAATTAAGGCACTCCATTCGGATTGAGCCTTTGCAGGTTATATCCAAGGGGTGGTTGGGGTTTATTGCTCATGTAATGCCACTCAGGTGAGCGAGACTGGTCACTCTCATCTTAAATGTCAGGATCAACTTGCCTAGCCCCGGGCTACTATGCTCCTCGTAGATCAACACAGGATTAGATGATGATTGAAAGAATGAATGAGACAGAACTCTTCACACAGACTTTCTCCTGCAGTTCCACCTTAACCCCTAAAACGCGGCTGTGTACGCGCGATCCTCCCCCTGTGGCGGGGTTGTAGCGGGGTCTGAGTACCTGTGGAAAAATATTAGCCAAAAATCATAGATTAACCCTAGAGCATTAAAATTTTTATGGCATATATTACTTACATTCAGCTATCTCCTGAGCCACATGTTGAGCCTTCGTTGACTACCCAAGGACTTGTGAAGACTTGCAAAGTTGGGTAACAAAGTCTTCACTCTCACACCTCCAGAAACCCGGTTTTCTTTCTACCACAGCCTCAATCTGTCACAGTACACTTTATACAACAACATACAGGTTGTTTGGAATCCGTATTTGTAAATAAGAACTGAAAATAAGGCTAAAATGGACGGAGCGCACGGCCGACATGCAGCGCGGTGGCGATCTTCCCGTCAATATTGTCACATTTGCCTTTTCTCGGCAAAAAACACGTATACTTTTTTTTCCATCATAGGACTTCGCGAACGTTTGCCTGTCACTATTACGGTAATAAAAATCAATGTCACTGCCAGTATTGTGGACTGGGACTGAGGAAGACCACCGCACCGCGAGTTTATTCAGCCTTACGGCAGGCACTTTATTCTCGCTCCTGTCGGCCACTCGCACTTCATTTCTATCGCTCACTTTCACTGTATCTTTTTTTTTTTTTTTGCCTTATTCATCAGTGTCACTGTCCAGTGTTATAAAAATAATATTTTATACACAAAAAACTTTTACTTTCAGAACATAGAATAGGAAAATATGCTTTTATCTTTTTACACTGGAGTGACTGTCACTCGCAATACTTATATGATTACTATGTACAATTATTTACAACAAAAAACACTGTAATTGTCAGTGCTTTTACAAGTACATACACTAATTTACACTCATCAGGCTGTCACTGTCAGCACGTAAAAGAAAACTAAACAATATTATCACTGTCACTCTCAGTATTTTTCCCAATATTTTTACCCTTATTTTCAAAATCTACTTAGGCTGTGGTAGTCGAAAAAACACGGGTAAGCACAGAGGGGAACTTTGCACTCTTTGCACTGCAAGGAGGTGCGCCTAAAAGTTCTTTCCTGCCTGGTAGTGTGGCTGCACACATGACACCTCCTCAGTGCTTTCCCCCTCTTTGCAGTGGCTGGCAGTGGCTCCAGGCGGTGTCGCTGAAGGTAGGCCATACACTGTAGGCGGTCTGGAAGTGTGTGAGGGTGGTGTTTGGGACCTGTTGAAAGCACCTGGCCATAACGCTGAAGCAGCTGGTAGACACAAGTCTTTGAGAATCTTCTGAGAGAGTAGTTGGCTGGCTTCCTGTTCTTGATTTTATACAGGATGAAGGCGTTCAACATGCACATGTCAATCAAGTGCAAGAACACCTTCCTGTACCAATGACGATTTTTCCTCAGACAGTCAATCTCTCCAATCATCATATCTGACTTGTCCACCAGCCGCATATTGACGTTATAGTCAATTACAGCATCAGGCTTCATCACAGGCTCGCCAGTCCTTCTGTCGACCTTCCCTGTTGCCAGCATTTCACCCTTGTGTACTGTGGTGAGCATGTTCACGACTCTCTTATCATGCCACCTGATCGCAAGCATCTTGTCAGATTTCTTCAGGTGCACGTCTCCCCGCTTTGACTTTTCAGCCTCTGGGAAGGCAGGGTAATGTGCCCTGTTACTTCTGACAGTGCCACAGGAGCCGACGCCGTGTTCAGAAAGGTACTTGGCGAGTTTTGGAGCTGTATAGTAATTGTCCGTATACAGGACATGATTCTCGCCAAAGTACTTTTCCAAAAGCACTTTCACCACAGAACCAGAGAATCCAAGGGGGTCAGTCTTATCCAAGTCGACATTGCTGGCGGTGTAGATGACGAAGTCAAGGATGAACCCCGTCTTGCAGTCGCACAGCACGAAAAACTTGATTCCAAAGCGGTGGCGTTTGCTTGGAATGTACTGGACGAACCGAAGACGGCCCCTGAACAATACCAAAGACTCGTCAATCACGACTTTCTTGAAAGGGCGCAAGAACCTCGTAAACTTATCTTTGATCATGTTCAGGATTCCCCTCACTTTCCATAATGGGTCAGTTTGGGAAGGCTCATCATTATTCGCGAAGTGAAGATAAGTCATCAGCTGCCTAAAACGATCGCGGCTCATGTATTTATTGAATATTGGTGTTGGGCACAGCTCGTCGGAACCCCAGTACTCTTCCAACTTATGCTTCCAGTTGTGCGGCATAAGCAACATCAAGGCAATAAATACAAAAGCTCGCGGATCGTCAAAGGCACCCATGATGCCATCCGCGACGTGGATGGCGTCGCAGCCTCACCTTCTTCTTCGCGAATTGGCGCACATTGCCCCTCGTACCTGTTGGTCTCGGTACAGATGTGCTCCATAACCTCGTCGTCAAGGAAGGCCAACAGGTAGTCAACACATTCACCATCGTCGTCCACAGGGAAGTCAGCCTGAAGTCCACACTCACTTTCGTCAAAGGGCAGATCTTCAGGCACAAAATCTGATCCCTCTGACCACACAAAAGCATCTAAAGTTCCCTGCCTAGGCTGGGAGGTGCTTGGGGCGGCGGGGGGTGAGGCAGGTCGTGTGGGAGTGGGTAAGGCAGGCTGGGCAATAGTAGGTAAGGGAGAGGTTATCCCAGGCCGTGTTGGTGTTGTGGTGGTGGTGGTGGTGGTTGGAGGGAGATTATCGCTTGGGTCAAGGTCACCCGCGGTGGCGTGACTCCTGAGTTGCCTAGTGGGAGTTAGCCTAGGGGACTTAACTTTACTGACACGAACACTAGGCCTACGATAACCTCTCATACGTAACATTGCTCGTCTACTTCCCTTTCTCGGTGGTGATGGAGACTCCGATGACTCAGGAGACAGGACAGCAGACGAGGAGGACGAGAGAAGAGGGCTGGGAGAACGTGGCGGGCTTGCGGTGGTGTGGCGTGGCGTAGTGGACAATGGCGGTGCACTGCTGTCTCCGCTCCTCTTCCTTTTCTCTCCCTTTCCATATTCGAGGCCCCTTTTCACCGGGGCCTTCCCTGTAGAGGTGCTGGGCACAGTCACAGTTTCCTCCGGCACAGAAATCATCACTTCAGGGCCTGAATCAGCACTCGATTGTGTCTCTGATTCAGCCAGGCTAGACAAAACACCCACGTCACTGCCGTAGTCCATAGAGGCATTCAACAGTTCAGATGCTATGGCCGAGTCACTTAGCCCCTTGGTAGTCACTTGTAAAGTTTTGAAGGGCGTAGAGGTAACAAAACCCTTTTTCGGAGGGCTAGAAGGCACGGAACTAGAAGAGCTAGAGCCTGACATGGTGTCACCGTGGCAGATTTGCGTGGACTGATGCTAATCTGGGGCAAACTGCGCGAAAAAATGACAGTGTGACAACTGGGGAAACAAGCGTTTCCCAATAGCAAAAAGTGCTTGCGAGATGACGGCGCAGATTGACACGTATCAGCCATCCGCGTGTTGCCATATCGCACGACGAGGGAGGGCCGCGCATCGGTGCGTCCGTGGGTAAAAAAAATGAGACTTGGCAACAACCGAGGTCAGTAGTACAAAGGTCAAGTGTGCTAAAAGTAGCTCACGGGTGGCGGGACTGATAGACAATACCAGCTTGAGCCTGCTTGCCCACGGTTATTCAAAATTAACTCAAATCGCAAACGCGACGACCCGCCATTTTGCCCTTTGGGCCGACCGTCGCAAAAGCGACGATCCGCGTTTTAGGGGTTAAGCAGCGTCGGTGCTGTTTGTCCGTCACTTCTCCCTTCATGGCTGACATTAAAATTTCCTCCTAGTGATGTGTTTTCTGCCATCCCTCGCCTCAGTACTAACAAGGCACATGGGCCTTGTGCTTACACCCTGCCTAGGTAAACTATTTTGTTTTATTCAACTTGTACCTTTCCTTCTTGCTGGAAGTTTGCTCTTATTCAGCCTGTCTCAAAGAAGGGTGACCCTTCCCAGCCCTCTGTCGCCTAATTGCTTTAACACCCTGTGTTTTTATAGATTTTGAATCTAGTCTTCATTCATTCATCATCTAATCCAGTGTTGCCTCATGAGGAGCATAGGAGCCCAGGGCTAGGCAAGTTGGTCCTGACATTTAAGATGAGAGTGACCAGCCTCACTCATCGCTGAGTGGCATTATGTTTACAATAAGCCCCAACCACCTCTTGGATATATACCAACACTGGCTCACTCTGACTTGAGCATCTTAATTACCCACTAAACAACCAGCACCATTATTTGGTTATATGGGTACCACCCAGCATAGTACAGTAAATGGTTTCCTGGTGCACAGGAAACCAATTGACATGTCACTCGGTGCATATTCACTCATAGACAGAAGAAAGAGGAAAGAATGAAGGAAAAAAAGGAGAGCAAGAAAGGAAAAGAGGGAAGAAAGGAATGGGCAGGCACTGGAGAGCAGCATTACGTTGAGTGAGTGGATGGTGAGCGCCCCCTCCTACCACTTGAATCTAGTCTTAACAAAAAAATTTCAAGCACCTCTCCTATCACAACCGTCTTTCTGATCATCAGTATGGGTAACGCCAGGGACGTTCCACTTGTGATCTTCTTACATTCATGTCAAACTCCTGGTCATCCTATTTTTGGGTCTTGGGCAAAAGCCTTGCCATTGCACTTGTCATCATGAAGGCTTTCAGTCAAGTCAGGCATAAATCTTTAATTTCCAAACTGCCCTCGTATGATTTCCATTCATGTATCTGTGCCTTCATCTCTGGCTTCCTTTCTGGTCATTCCATAGTTGCTGTTGTAGATGGCCACCATTCTTCTCCTAGAGGTGTCAAGAGTGGTGTTCCTCAGTGCCCTGTTCTGTCACAACTCTTCTATTCATCAGTGACCTTCTAATCTATACATATAACCTTATCCACTCGTATGCTGATAACTCCACCTTTCCACTCGCCTCTTTCAGCATCCACCTTAGCAGTTACTTCAACAAACAAGGGTTGAGGCAATGGTACACCTAATGTCTGACTTGGCTCATCTCTTATTGGGATAATAAAAATCTTTATTAATGCATCAAAAACTCATTTCATACATCTTTCAGCCTGTTGAAATCTTCCACAGGGGTATACCCTAATTTTTAACAGTATCCAACTCAGTTCTGCAACATCTCTGAACATATGCAGGGTTTTCTTCTTTTGGGATTAATGGGAAAGACCATCTTTACTATATAATCTGCTTCCAAGAGATTATGTGTATTTAGTCAACTCTGTTGCTTCTTTACACCCACACAGTTATTGATTCTGTACAGGGATTTTAGTGGCCCCTGTGTAGAGTACAACTCTCACATGCGAGGCGGCTCCCTGCATACAGCTATCCTCATCAAGGTGGAGTCAGAGGCTTTTTGACCCACTAACACTCCTCCTCTCAGTTTCTTCCTTCAACCTCTCCCTCTTTGCCACACTGTTGCATCTTTATCTCTTTTTCTATTGCTAGTTCAGTGGTACTCATATGCAAGGAGGCTCCCTGCATACAGCTATCTTCATCAAGGTGGAGTCAAAGGCTTTTTGACTCTAACTCTCCTCCTCTCAGTGGTTTCCTTTCACCTTTGTCTCTTTGCCACACTGTTTCTTCTTTATCTCTTTTTCTGTTGCTGGTTCAGTGGTCACTGCTCCTCTGAACTGTCTGGTTGCATTCCTTCGCCATTACGCTGGCACATAGCACCCATGTAGCAGCATACTTACATCCCTTTTCTGTCCAACTTTCTAATGCAAGAGCTAACCGTTACTCCCAGTCACTTGTGTCTGCAACAGGTCAGCTCTGGAACTTTCTTCCTTAGTCTGCATTTCCCACTGCCTATAACCTAAAGCCTTTTAAACGCAGTGTCTATAGTCATCTTTAAATGAATGGATCTTGAAGTTGGCGTATCGTTATCTTGTTATTTTTTCTCAAAGGAAATAATTTTGCAGGTTTCTTGCCTTTGGTTCCTTTTTTCTGTTTAAAAAAAAAAAAAAAAAAAAAAAAAAAAGACACCGTGACACTTGCACAGGTGAAGAGCGCTGTGAAGCGGCTGAAAAATGGGAAAGCAGCTGGGTTTGATGAGGTGTATGCAGAGATGCTTAACCCCTAGGGTACGCAATTCTCCAGCCTTGACTGCCCCCCAGGACGCAAAAACAGGCCAATTTTTCGACTTCCTCAAAGGTTAAAAGTTTTATGCCCGATTTATAGAGCTTGAATTTACACACCTGAAAACGTAAACCCCACCCTCCTAGATCCAATAGTTACCGAGCTATGGCCCGTCAAAGTTTATAATAGTTACCCGTCACGGCCCAGGCAAGAAAGAAAATACGCCGCTCGCACCTGTTTTCTTCGCAACAATACGTACAAAAATCACGAAAACCAATTTTTTTTTTGGTGTGTATTGATGTTATAAACCATAGTAATGTGCTTAGGAAAAAATGAAATAGTGACAAACCCCCCAAATAAATATGATAAATAAAAATTATCCTTCCCTCCTCTCCTCATACCTCCAATCCCCTCCCTCCCCTTCCCTTCCCCTCGCCTAACCTCCCCTCCCCTCCCCTTTTCCCTTCCTTCTTCCCTCCCCGCCGAGCTGTCAAATCTAGCAAGGGAAATTGGTCATGAACACCCCCAATAAAAATATGATAAATAGTAAAAATTATCCTCCCCTTCTCTCCCCTCTTCAAACCTCCAATCCCCTCCCTCCCCTTCCCATCCCTTCCCTCCTCGCTTCTCTCCTTCCCTCCCCTCCCCTCGCCCAACCTCCCCTCCCCCCTTCCCTCCCCTCCGAGCTGTCAAATCTAGTTTTCGTTTCATTTCGTTTCGTTTTGAAGGCTCCAACATGCTTCCATGCGTCAGCATAAAATAAAATGTCTTTTTCAAGTGGGTTTCGAATAAAGCCAGCTAAAATAACTGTGGTGTGCATATCTGTATGCAAACACCAATAAATTACAGGTAATGATTCAAAAACACGTGCCATAAAGCGTAAAAAATACGCAAAATATTCGAGGTCAGGGAGGTGCTAGGGGGTTCGGGTGGGGGGTAGGGGGAGCTGGTAAGGCCAGGAGGGGGTAGATGGGGATGGAGGGATGGGAGGAGACCACCACAAGACACAAAGGAAAGGCCAAAGTGGAGTACAGGGACATGGAGGGAGGGTAGGGGGGAAATACCTTCCCCCCAGTTGACTGTGGAGTGGGACGTGGGGGGGAGGATCAACATGGGAGGGGGGGATGCATGAGGAGGGGGTAGGAGGGGTTGTTGTGGTGATAAGAATGGTGGGAGGTAGGGTAGTAAAAAGGTAGTGGAGTAGAGGGACGTGGCAAGAGGGAGGTGGGGGGTACACCCCCCACCGCCTGGGCACAGGCCTGGGTCCCCCCTCCAGTGTGTCCAACACCTAGTTCTGATTGGTTAGAAGCCATCTACATCACAGCTGGGGTGGAGCCAGCTGCCGCCAGTTTTTTGTGTATGTTGTACGATCGGTGTTGCTCGTCCTCTTAAGAAATTGCGCAAAAAACCCGATCGATAAGATTAGCACTTGAGGGGTTAAGTGTAGTGGAGAGAATGGAATGAAGTGCATGTTGGAGATACGTAAGAAGGCATGAATGAGTGAAACTGTGCCTGCAGAGTGGAAAAAGACTGTGATTGTACCCTTGTACAAATATAAAGGTGAACAAAGTGAGTGCAAGAATTATCGTAGCATAAGTTTATGGAGTGTGGTAGGGAAGGTATATGGAAGAATGATTATAGAGAAAGTAAGAGAGATCTCAGAAATCCTAGTGAGTGATGAACAGGGTGGCTTTTGGAGTGGCAGAGGATGTGTGGATCAAATATGTGCAGTGAGACAGATAGCAGAGAAGGCTTGGGAGAAGGACCATAAGGTGTTTATGGTATTAATGGATCTGGAAAAAGCATACCACAAAGTGGACAGAGAGAGATTGTGGAAAGTTTTGTGCATGTACAGTGTAGATGGTAAGCTGCAAGGTGCCGTCAAGAGTTTTTATGATGGTAATGAGGTATGTGTAAGGATTAATGGGCATCTAAGTGAATGGTTCACGTTTGGTGTAGGCGTGCGACAGTGTTGTGTGATGTCCCCATGTTTGTTCAATATATATATGGATGGGGTGATGAGAGAAGTAAAAACATGAGTAATGGAGAGAAGCATGGCATTGGTAATGAATGGTCATGGATAGAATATCTCAAATTTGTTGTATGCTGATGATGCAGTACTGCTTGCAAGTACCGGACAAGAACTTGGTAGGCTAGTGCAGAGTTTTGTTGATTTCTGTGAGTGTCGTGCCCTGAGAGTATATATAGAAAAGAGTAAAGTGATGGTTATTGAGAGTGAAGGTGACTCCCAGTGCGATGTTACAGTGAATGGAGAGAGATTGGAATTGGTGAGAGAGTTCAAATACCTAGGTATAGTGACAGAAAAGAGAGGAAAATGTGCAGAAGAAGTTGAAAGTAGAGTGACACAAGGAAGAAAGGTAGCTGGTGCAATGAAGGCCTTGAAATGAAGCAGAGGCTTGAGTGTTGCAGCTACACGAGGCTTACATGAAGGAGTGTTAGTGCCAACTTTAACATACGAATGTGAGTGTGGTGTGGCATGAAAATGAAAAGTCAAGAGTGAGAGCAGTGGAGATCAAACTGCTGAGGAATGTATCTGGAATACAGAGGGTGGATAGGATGCGAAATAATGTGATTCGCGAAAGATGTGGAGTGAGGAAGCCGGTAGACGCCAGAATCGAAGAGAGTGTACTGAGATGGTATGGTCATGTGGAGAGAACAGATACAATAGAGTAGTGAAAAAGGTATACCTGAGTGAATTTGAAGGAGGGAGGAAGTGAGGTATGCCAGGGAGAAGGTGCAGAGATATGGCGGATGAGTGTGTGAGAAAGAGAGGTTTGGAAGTCGGTGAGGCTAGGGAACTGACGAGATTGAGCTGGTTGGATGAATGTTGTGAGGAGAAGTGCATGATCAGGGATTTGGCACCCTATTTTAACATGGCAGCATCCAGATTTACTCAGTCGGATACGTTTATGAGAAGCTGCAGAACGTGGTGAATGCTTTTGGCGTATCTGATAGTGTCAGGTTTCAGGGGGCTTGAATGATGAGTGAATGGAAGCGTGGCCCATTGGATTGGGCTAATTTGGGCTGTCTGGACATTGCTACTCCTAACCCTGCCCTAGGGTGGGAAAAAAGGTCCAGATGATGACGATGATGATATATATATATATATATATATATATAGATAGATATAGATATATAAATATATATATATATATAGATAGATAGATAGATAGATATAGATATATAAATATATATATATATATATATAGATAGATAGATAGATAGATAGGTATATATATATATATATATATATATATATATATATATGCAGGTAAACGCAAGGAAATACCAGTTAGAGACAGGGAAGGAAATTTATTGACCAAAGATGGAGATATTAAAAACAGATGGAAAGAGCATTTTGAGACAGTTCTTAATAGACCAATACCACCAGAAGAGGATATACCGTCTGCTCAGGAAGATTTAAATATAGAAACAGGAGAGTTGAGGCTTGCAGAAGTGGAGAAAGCAGTTAAACAGTTAAAGAATAATAAGGCACCAGGGGAGGATGGTTTATTTCCGGAAATGTTTAAAGTGGAGGGGGATAGATTAATAATGATCTTGACCAAGCTATTCAATAAGATATGGGTGACGGGGTTACTACCGTCAGTTTGGAAGAATGGTGTAATTGTTAAAGTTCCGAAGAAGGGAAACCTGAGTGAATGTGGTAATTGGAGGGGAATCTCTTTGTCACCGATAGCTTTGAAAGTTTTCAGTAGAGTGTTGTTAAATAGGTTGGAGCCGGTGGTTGAGGGTATTCTGAGGGATGAACAGGCTGGTTTTAGAAAGGGACGTGGTTGCAATGATCAGATCTTTATAGTTAGGCATTTGATGCAGCAAGTTAATGAAATGAGAGTACTGTTAAGTCTTTGTTTTGTTGATTTTGAAAAGGCTTTTGATAGTGTTTCGAGAGAGACTATGGGGAAGATCATGAGACATTATGGAATACCAGAGGAGTTTGTGAGGGTCATTATGAACATGCATGAGGACACATTTTGTAAAGTGATGGTTGATGGTTGTCTGAGTGATTCGTTTGAAGTCAAGTCCGGAGTAATTCAAGGTGGTGTTCTATCGCCTTTACTATTTATATTGGTCATTGATTACATTATGAAACGCGTTGGAACAGAAACCGGTGCAGGTATACTTTGGGGAGAGAACAGGAAACTTTTGGATTTAGATTATGCAGATGATATAGTTTTGATTTGTGATGGGCCAGAAGAGATGCAGAGAGTGTTGGACTGTTTGGTGAGTGAAGGTCGCAAGGTGGGTTTGGTTATTAATTGTGGAAAAACTGAAATAATCAATATGAATATGGAAAATGCGCAGGAATGTGTAATTGGAGGTATGGTTGTAAAGCAAGTTGATAAGTTTAAATATTTAGGTACTTATTTAGCCAAGGATGGTTCTTTGAACTTTGAATTCGAGGAAAGGTTAAAGAAGGCTAATCAGGCAATGGGAATGCTTAAAAATATTTGGAATAATGACAGTTTCTCTGTGCATACAAAAATCAAACTTTATAAGGTAATGGTTAGGAGTATCTTAATTTATGGACACGAGTCTTGGTACAGCACAGTGACTATGGAAAATAAATTCTTGGTGTTTGAAAATAAAGCACTTAGAAGAATATTAGGAGTTAAGTGGTGGGAAAGGATACCAAATAGTAGAATTAGAGAAATAACGGGAGTGCAGCCGATCGATGAATATGTTAGATTCTCACGATGGAAGTGGCTAGGACATGTGTATAGGAGACAGGGAATAGTACGAGGTACACCAGGGTGGGTGGCACTTGGTAGGAGAGGTAGAGGAAGGCCAAAAGAGACGTGGGTGAGGACAATGAGACGGGAAGCTGAAGATGAGTGTTGGGGAGATCTTGAGGAGTTAGCACAAGATAGGATGTGGTGGTGTGAG
This sequence comes from Coenobita brevimanus, assembly GCF_032717465.1. Classification (NCBI taxonomy): domain Eukaryota; kingdom Metazoa; phylum Arthropoda; class Malacostraca; order Decapoda; family Coenobitidae; genus Coenobita; species Coenobita brevimanus. The sequence continues at coordinate 15,767,793 of NC_137017.1, forward strand.
TTCATCGAGGCCCTATGCATCCCCGAGGGTGCCACAGGAAATGATTGATATATATTATATATACTGTATATACACAGTGTATATATCATCATCATTATATATATATATATATTATATATACTGTAGATACACAGTATATATCATCATCATTATATATATACAGTATATATATATATATATATATATATATATATATATATATATATGTATATATCTGTATAGCGGTAAGCCCTTAATTCACACGAGGGTTACGATCCCAGACCCTTCGCGTATGTGGTAAATTCGCGTATATGTTCTGTCCTCGTGTGCACATAATTATGCATGTCTACTAAGTATATTACATCTGAATAATACTGTTTATGCACTACATACACCTTATAAACTAGCATAAAGTATGAAAAACAACAAAAATGTAAGAAATTTAACACTGCAACCTGACAAGCATAGACATAGGTGGAGACACTTCAACAGTCTGGTGCACAAGCCCTCACTCCTCCCATATGCTACATTCTGCTTTCTTTATTGTCCAAACAGTTGACTCATTCACCTCAAACATACGGTTCCGAGCCAGTTCACAGGCGTAGATGGAGATACTTCAGCACAGTCTGGTGCAGTAGCCCTCACTGCCTCCCGTATGCTACGTTCTGCCTTCTTTATTGTAAGAACAGTTGACTCACCACAAACACACGGTTCCAAGACAATTCACCACGAAGTCAATTCACCATCAAAACATGGACGATTTCCTGTCATTCTATAAATATACTTATTATTGATTAATTAATACTTTAGTAACTAATTTTCAGGGGGATTTTATAACTCATATAAGTAAAAAACTAGTGTACTGTACTTGCTAAATAAACTGGTATGTAAATAAATGACGGGGAATCGTCCTGAAGGAGAATTGTCGCCAACATTCCTCCATTAAGTTTGTCCAACACATTAACTTTCTCTGTCAGCAACGTCACTTTACTAGTCCGTTTTGGTGTGTTACCACATGCATCACTAGCACTATGCTTAGGCCCCGTGTTGGCAGACAAGGCAAGCAATCGCTGGAAGGGAGAAAAATAAGCCACAAATAACGATTCGCAAGTCACGCATATTTCGACCGTTGGATTCAAACTGACTGTGTGGTGCGTGATAGACCGACCTCCCACACACACACACACACACACACACACACACACACACACACACACACACACACACACACACACACACACATTGCACACGGGCAGCAGGTAGGCATTTTTATATTTTATTTATTTCTCTTGTATATTAAAATTATTTATTTGAATGCTATAATTTTATGTATTAATTATTGTATGAAAAATTCATGGATAACCGAAATCGCATGAAAAAAGTTCGCGTGAATTAAGGGCTTACCTGTATATATATCTATATATATCTATATCTATCTGTCTATATATATATATATATATATATATATATATATATATATATATACACAGTAGAACCTCTTTGGTCCGGACCCTGTTAATCCGGATTTCTGTTAATTCGGACAAAATTTAAAAATAATAAACTCCAAAAAATATGTTGAAAATAATTCTAAAGTCATTCTCAGTATCGGTGCAGAAAGCGATCGTTACTTGTTTAGTCTCAGATCATGCTAGGTCGTAACATGGGCGCCTGTTTAAACACACGCTAGCATTCATTCCATCATCTAGTTCACCAACCATTTATATTTTTACGCCGTATTTCAAAAGTTAATCCTCCTTACCATGCCCCCTAATGCAAGTGTAGCTTCTGCAATGAATAAAGGTGTTAAAAGGAAGCATGTAACACTAAGTATCGCAGGTAAAGTGAAAATACTGGATAAACTAGAGGCTGCTGTTCCTGCAGGAAAACTCATGAATGAGATTACCCTGATGGTCCGGACAATCTGCTAATTCGGACAACCCTTCCCCCTGTATAGTCCGAACTAGAGAGGTTCTACTGTATATATATATATATATATATATATATATATATATACACACAGTGGTGGGCAGTGCAAACGAAGAAGGACCTTGCGCAAGCGCAAAGCGCAATCCACAGTTCACTTCCTTGCGCAAGCGCAAATGCGCAATCTGACAAATATTTAGCTTGCGCAATGTCGGAAAGTGCAAGCGCAAACCATTTGCATATATTTTGGGAATTACTGAATAATATTGAGAATTTTTAATAAAACAGCATACCTACTTACTTACTTTTATTTATTATTATTATTTTCTATTATTTGTAATTTGCGCAAGTGCGCAATGTAATATTTAGCTTGTGCAATGTCGCAAAGCGCTAACGCAAATCATTTGCATATATTTATGGGTATTACTGTAACATATATATTGGTATAATTAAATAAATTACTAAATTAGCAACCTGCCCACCACCCATGGTGACTGAGGTACAGTAGGCCATTGTCCGGGAAAAACAGCCTATATTTACCAAGGCATTGGCAAAGATCACATGATTACTGTATCATCAACTCTCTCTCTCTCTCTCTCTCCGACAGAGGAGGGAGGGAATGGAGAATAAGGGAGAGAGGAGGGAAGGAATGGAGAATAAGAGAGAGAAGAGGGACGAAGTTTATGCCTTATCTCCTCACTCAAAGGGACGCTCCTTTGCCATTCCCATATTTATTCTCTCTCTCTCTCTCTCTCTCTCTCTCTGAATAATGCTCTTTATCTCTCTCTTGTCTTGCCAAGACAATTTATTTAATAATTCAATATAGATATTCATTCATTCATTGCCAGACGCCATGTATCCCAGACGGGGTGGCCAAGGGCTTAGAGTTAATTGTTTTACAGGGAGGGGCACTAATCCTCCACCAACCCCACGTGACACGTAGGGATGCCAACAGCATCTGGTGTTCCCAGGCGGTCACCCATCCAAGTACTAACCAGACCATTAAATACAGATATACAATACCATATTTAATTCATTACAAAATATAAAAAATCATGAAAACAGAGTATTTGATTTAAATAATATGTTTTAATGGTTTTTGTAAGGAATTGCATGCTACCCCTGGGGGTAGGGGGGGTTTTCAAGAATACTCCCCCAGTATCCCTGCTTGTCGTAAAAGGCGACTAAAAGGGTTGGCGGAGGGTTAGTGCCCCTCCCCAGAAAACAACTAACTAAAAAGACAAACAATAAGCCTCGGACAAGGACTGACCAAAAGATGACGACCAAGGACTGGACTAAGGACATGGTTATCGGAACTTGGAATGTAAGGGGAGCGAATGATGAGGTGAAAGAGAGATTGTGTAGGTGCTTGAGGGTGCGAAAGTTGATGTATGCGGAATAACTGAAATGAAATGGAGAGGTGAGAGTGTGAGAGAAAGGGAGTATGGATGGGGTATATGTGCAGGAGTAGGTGAGAATGAGGGCAAAAGAAGGAGTATGTATAGTTGTGAGTAAAAGATGGAAGAAGAGCATAAGAGAGTATGGATCAGTTGGGTCAAGGATTGTGTGGGTAAGATTGAAAGTTAGAATACAGATGTGGGCAATTGTGTGTGTGTATGCTCCAACACAAGATCGTGCAAGCAGAGTGAGAGAAAAGTTCAGGAGAAATATGGAATTGTGCATGGAAAAGTTTGGAAGGAATGAGAGAGTGTTTTTGATCGGTGATATGAATGGTAAAGTAGGGAATGTGAAGGTGGATGGAATAGTTGGTGAGTGGGGTGTGCCTGCTGAGATAGATGAGAATGGCAGTGCATTAGTGGACATTTGTGCTGGGAGGGGGTTGGTGATAGCCAATACCCTCTTCAGGCACAAGATGATCCACAGGTATACATGGCGAGTGATGAGAAGGGTGGTTGGTGAACTGAATGAAGGAAGGCAACGATTGATTATGTGTGTGTGGATGAAAGGATGCGAAAATGTGTAATGGATGCAAGAGCTTATACAGGGTGGGGGAGAGGACTTTCTGACCACTATTTGGTGGTGGCCAGAATCAAGGTCCAATTAGGATGGAGAAATAGAAGAAGGGAGGGACGGGAAGAACGAGTATTTGTAAGGAGAGTGGAAAGGTTACAAGAGGATGAGAAATAGGCAGAGTATAAGAGAGAAGTGGAGGAACGATTGGGCAAATATGAATTGGAGCAGATGGGGGACGTGGAAGGTGTGTGCAGGATACTTACAGAAGAAATATGTGCAGCATGTGATGTGGTGTGTGGGATGAAGAGAAGACGGAAGGGTGTGCAAGGAACAGCATGGTGGACTGAAGAGGTGAGACAGGCTGTGGCACAAAAGAAGAAAGCACACAATTAATGGATGAGGAATAGGAGTGTGGAAGAAGTTGAGAGGCAGAAAAGAGAGTTATATGTAGAAAGAAAGAGAGAGGTGAAAAGATTGGTAAGAGAGAGTTAGAAGAGAGCAGATGAGGAATTTGGAAGGAACTTGAGTGTAAAGTGGAGGGACTGTAAGAAAATGTTCTGGAAAGAGGTGAAAAGAGTAAGACAGGGTGGAAGTGAAGTTAGCAGGGGAGTAAAAGATAAAAATGGTAGATTACTAGTGGAGAAGGGAGAAAAAGTGAGCAGATGGAGAGAACACTTTAAGGAATTGTTGAACATAGAGGATGGAAGTAATGCGAGTATAAGTGGCTGGGGAATGGCTGGGAGGAGGAGGGCGGTGAGAAGACAGGAAGAAATCAGTAGGGTAGAAGTTGTGGAAGCAATGAAGAAAGTTAAATTGGGGAAAGCCCCAGGAATTGATGGAGTGTTAGGTGAAATGCTGAAGCATGGGGGAGAGATAGTAGTAGAATGGATGTGGAAGATGTGCAGATTGGCCTGGGAGGAAGGTAGAGTCCCGGAGGTTTGGAAGTCAGGTATAATTATTCCCTTGTACAAAGGAAAAGGGGAAAAAGAAGTGTGTGGTAATCATAGGGGCATTTGTCTTCTTAGTATAATAGGAAAAGTGTATGGTAGGATACTTATTGACAGAATTAAAGAAAGAACAGAGAAATTAGTTGGAGAAGAACAGGGAGGCTCTAGGAAGGGAAGAGGTTGTGTAGATCAGATATTCATTCATAGATCTTTAGTGGAAAAGTTTCTAGAGAAGGGAAAGAAGTTGTTTGCGGCTTTCATGGATTTGGAGAAAGCATATGACAGGGTGGATAGACAAGGATTGTGGAAAGTGTTAAGAATATACGGAGTAGATGGGAAGTTGTTGAATGCTGTGAAGAGTATGTACGATGGTGCGAAGGCTGCAGTATGTGTGGATGGTGAACTAAGTGAATTTTTCTCTTTGAAAGTGGGTTTGAAACAGGGATGTGTCATGTCTCCATGGTTGCTCAATCTGTACATGGATGGGGTAATAAAAGAGGTACAAGGTAGGGTAGTGGATGTTGGAGTGGCCCTGGTGAGAGAGGATAGTGTTTGGAAACTCCCTGTACTGTTGTTTGCAGATGATACTGTGTTGTTGAGTGAAGACGAAGGGGAGCTGCAAGGCTTGGTGGATGAGTTTGGGAGATTGTGTAAGAAACGGAATCTAAAGATGAATGTAGGGAAGAGTAAAGTGATGGTCTTTGAGAGAGTTGAAGTCAGTGAATGTACAGTGAGGTTGGATGGTGAGGAACTGGAAAATGTGAGTACGTTTAAGTACTTGGGTAGTGTGATGAGTAAGGATGGAGGTTTGGAGGGTGAAGTGCTTGAAAGGGTACAGCAGGGAAGAAAGGTTGCTGATTCTTTGAAAGCAGTGATAAGAAACAGGGAAGTGAGCATGGAAGTGAAAAAGTTACTACATGACGGTATTGAGATACCAACTCTAACGTATGGAAGTGAAGCTTGGACGTGGTTGGAAGGACACAAGTCAAGAGTGAGAGCAGTGGAAATTAGTTATTTAAGAGGACCCTGTGGAGTCACACGGAGAGACAGGCTGACGAATGAGGATATAAAGGAGCGTTGTGGTGTTGATGTGGATGTGATAGGAAGCGTTATGAGGAACACACTGAGGTGGTTTGACCATGTGTAGAGGATGGAGGGTGAAAGACTGACGAAGAGAGTGTATATGAGTGAGATGGAGGGGGGAAGAGGGAGGGAGAGGCCGAGGATGAGATGGAGGGATGGGTTGGAGAGGTATATGAGAGAGGGGGATGTGAGTTGGGAGCAGGGCAGTGAAATGGCGGGGGACAGGGCGACTTGGAGGCGATTCGTTTGTGGCCACCCCAAACAAGATTGAGGCGTCTGGCTATAGATAGATAGATTTACGAATTTGGTAATGAAAAGTTAAATTTGGTAATGAAAGTTGAGGAGATTGGTAATGTGGCCATTGTGATCTGGCAACCTGTTACCCCACCTTCATCAACAGTCACAGCCAAACTCCGATCGAGAGCAAATGCTTATAGCAGTGCAAGCCACAGGTGCTTGTTTTTTGTGAATAAACAGTGAGTAAACTGCAATACCTCGCCACACACAGGAATTTACAGTGTTGTGCAGTGTTAAGAAATCAGAATTAAGAGTGCAGAGGATTAACTGTGGACTGCAAACTGGTGGTTCAAACCAGTCCAGGAGCCAGGGACTTGTAAGTACCTAGAATGTTTAATATTGTATAAACCCACCTCTAAAATCTCATTTTATGGTTCTTTTGCATTTATTTCAGTCTTTTATGTACCTTATTGGTGTGATTTGGGTCTTAAATAGGTGCAATGCATGTCCAGAGGGAGTTGTATAGGTGTTTTTCTGAGTTAGGGTCCATAAGTACAAGTCTAGGAGGCTGGGGCCCAATATCCGGACAGAATCACTATCCGGACATGCCTTTGGCTCTATTACGTCGGATATTGGAGGGATTACTGTAGTGTACTTATGCGTATGAAATGTATGTACGGACGATCTGGGGTGGGACCGCAAGTGTGAGCTTGATTCTGGGCCTGTGAATGAAGAGTGGATGCATTCTAGCTTTCCCCCCCCCCCCAACCATATGAAATACTGTAAATATTCACTAAGGAACATGGTATATTTATGCATGTGAAGTGTATGTATGGATGATCTGGGTTGTATGTATGGATGATCTGGGTTGGGACTGCAAGTATTAGCTTGATTCTGGACCTGCAAACGGAGAATGAATGCATTCTAGCATGTATTTTTTTTGTCAACCATGCACATTACTGTAAATATTCAGTAAGCAGTATATGGTGCTTTTTTATGATAGAAAAAAAAACTTACCTATCCTTGTATTTGCCAATAATGAATTGTTTTAATTTGTGTGTACCTGAAGCATTTGCACACATCAAAACTGTTAGGCGCTCCTTGTTACTTTCTTTTTCTTTCTTTTATGTGTCCGACTCTGGGCAACGGCTTCAAGGCCTATTTCTCAGGAGTAGTGGCCTCTCCCAAGGCCCTGCAGTCCTCCTACACCTCCACATGTCACCACTTCGGCACTAACACCCACCGACCATACCGAACACATGTCAGGGCTGCCTCATACAGGACTGGTGTACTGGTGTTAGCGGGGATATTTTTACGACATGTCGGCGGGTCTTCTGGTAGATCAGGAAAGTCTGCTTTTACGAAATTCAAATCCTTAAACTGTTCCCTGCCCCAGGCGGAATTCGAACCTGAGCCCATCAGGACTGCAGGCCGCCTCTCTACCGATACAGCCACTGCCTCCCCCCAAAGCCCTTTGCAGCTTTTTCGCCAGCTCAAGCCAAAGTTCTGTCAGGCATACTCTTGAACAATAGGGCGGTCTTGTCTGCATTGTAAATCTGGCATGGCAGTAATCCATGCTCTCTGATAAGCTCAGAAAATTGTTTGGCTGTAGCATTTGGCAGCATCAGCATCAGCAGGCCGAGTTTTGCTGCTGACATCCAGCTGCCTGGTGCCATGCCATTGCTCAAAATTCCTAAGCCAACCATCTGAGAAGGCACATATTTCAGTTATTTTCATTTTCTCATAAAACATTTTGGCCTTGTCTGTTATCACTGGGCCTGACACAGGTTTCCCTTCTGAGCACTGCATCACAAACCACTTGTATAACACTTCGTCAAGCTCAATCAACTTACGCTTTTTCATGACTTTTCGTTCGATTGATGAGCCACTCGAACCTTTTGATACAAACTTGTGGAAGTCACGCTTTTATTTCTTTATATCATAAATCATGGAAGAGCTTACATTGAACTCTTCATTATTTTCTTTCTTGCAACACCAGCTTCCAATTTTTTCAATAATTCTAGCTTTCGTGAAATAGGAAGCAACTTATACATGCATTTCTTCATCACAGAAGAAAGCTGTCCTTTTTGCTGAAGCCATTTTCCAACGCTAAGCACCCGAAAAACAGAGTAAAGCCAAGACAAAGTTCACCACGAATTCACCATAATTTCGAAAGTGACCGCTTACAAGAAGAGGTATGATAGACTCATACACACCACTCATACTGTCACAGCCAAGAGTGCTGGTAGCTAGCCAGTAAGCCTTATGAGAGGAGTAAAGTCTGTGACGTCACATAGACTTGTACACACCACTCACACCATCTCACCCAATAGCACTGGTAGCTAGCCAGTGAGCCTTATGGGAGTCTATGACATCACTACACAAGATGGCTAACAAACACGGTGCCCTTTTCTAAACTGCCATGTACCAATACCTGTTGGAAAATGTGCCAAGAAGCCAGAAAACTCTTGGAATGGGACTATTTCTTAAAACTGATGTAAATTCGGATTTTCTGGGACATTGGATGCCGAAAGACAGGACTTTTACTGTAGTACAGTAATCCCTGTACTGTCCGGATGCCCACTTTCCAGACTCCCCACTTACCGAACATTTTGGGCCCGGGACTTTGTAATCTAATACTTGCCTCCAAAACGCAAAAAATTTGAAAAAAATCCAAATTTTTTCCTCCCATAATTTGAATTCGGCGCACAGCGGGGACCAGCTGTGTTTTGGTGCGTAGTTCCACCAATGTCTGCTAGAGCGCCCGTGCATCCTCCCCACTTACCACCCGTCTTTTGTTGTGAGTTCACGTTTCTCACCATGGCCGCCCCAAATGCTTTCTTTTGTGGTGGTGCCCTACCTGCTGCAGGCTCTCCTGTTCCTCTCCTGCCTCTTCTTCATGTGTGTGATGATGGCCTTGCCACCTGAGAAGAGGAAGAGAGTAATTTTGACTCTAGAGAAGAGGAGGTAGATATTGAACAAGGTGGACGCGGGATGGTCGACCTCACGTATCCTGTGTGAGTTTAACCTGGCCTGCTGTACATTGTTTGATATAAAGAGATCCCGGGACAAACTCATGCAGTACCTGGCTGACTTCTCATTGAAGAACAAACACAACATGGAGAGAAAGATGTTTACTCCCCGGTTTGCAGAAATCGACTGCTCCATGTTGATTTGGTATCAACAACAACGTGTTGCTTGTGTGCTGGTGCGTGGCACGGAGCTGGAAGCTGCTGCTGAGAAGTTCGCGAGGCTTCATGACACCCCAGACTTCAAGGCATCCGAAGGTTGGCTCTTCGTGTTTAAGTTACGGCATGGCTCTTCCAACCATAAGGCCCATGGCGAAGCTTTGGATGCCAACAAGGATGGAGTAGAGGAGTTTCGGCAGAAGGTGAAGGGCTTGATCAACAGGGAGGGCCTCACTCTCGGTTAAGTCCACAACGCTGACAAAACTGGTTTATGCTATCATTCTTTGCCAAGAAACACTCAAGCCGAGGAGACGGAGAAGCGTGTACCTGGCTGGAAGTTCTCCAAGCAATGGATATCTGCTTTGTGTTGTGCCAATGCTAACGGCATATACCGGCTCGAGCCCGTAATTGCTGGCCGTGCAAAGCAGCCTCGGTGTCTTCGTGGGGTCATGGATATTCTTCCTGTTGTTTGGTACTATTCTGTGAAGGCTTGGTTCACAGCCAAGATCTTCAAAGACTGGCTCCACTGCCATTTCGTCAAGGAGGTCATCCATTACCATACGGAGAAACTGGGAATCTCGCATGACCAAGTAAAGGCCCTCCTTCTCTTGGACAATGCACCTGCGCACCCGTCCGACAAGGAGTTAGTGGCTGAGAATGGCTGCATTAGGTGCATGTTTTTGCCACCTAATACGACTGCTGTCATCCAACCACTGGACCATGGAGTGATTGTGGCAAAGAGGCTGTACCGATGGAGGTTCCTGGACAAGATGATGGTTGTTCTCGAGGATGAGGACGAGCGCAGGAAGGGACGGGACACGTGATGCCAGAGGACTTTGGAAAACCTTCACCACTACAACATCAGGTCTGCAATCTACAACTGGCCAATGCATGGAAGGAAGTCCCTGTCAAGACTCTAGAAATTGGTTGGTCTCGTCTGCTTCTCGGAATGGATGTGGTGCACGATTTTCTAGGTTTTGATGTGGATGACTTCCATGCACATCTCCGTGCACATGGCAGTGATGTTGATGTGGACAAAGTGCATGAGTGGCTGGATGACGACGAGGGTGATCCTGGGTATCAGATCATGTCTGATATTGAAATCGCATCTTCAGTTGCAGGTATAAGTACCCAGCTTGAAGATTCCGATGAGGACAGTGACGATGATGCAGACTCCTCTCAGCGTGCCACTACTCCAGCCATCCCCAAGCTGAGCGCACTCCGGGAACACATAGAGTTCGTTCTCAACTACTTGGAACACCCGGACTGTGACAGAGAGATGGGGTCCTTGGGACTTGTGGAGGAAGTGCGTGCTTTTAGGCAGCGCATCATTAATCACCAAAATCGTCGTTCCTTGTGTCAATCAACCATTGACAGCTGTTTCAGACCCGTGACCCCTGCTGTGCCCAGCCCTGGCTCCACACCATTGCCTTCCCAAGACAGGCCCTCATTCTCCAAGCCACAGCCCAGGACATCAGGCACAGTGGAGTCACCACTAGACGTGAGGTTGCGCCTCTCTTCAAAGTTGTCAGCAGTGGGTAGTCCATCACCACATCCCAGCAGTGCGCCCGTAAGCCACCTGCATCAGTTACCCTCAGACTCTGACAGTGAATAAACAGCAAGAACTCGCCACTAGACCACACGGGAATTCCCAGTGTTGTGCAGTGAAAAGATCAGTGTGCAGTGTTAAGAAATTAGAATTCTGAGTGCAGAGACCTAAATGCAGAGTGCAACAATTATTTCATGAAGGTAACAATGGAGCACAAATAAGAACAGAGTGCGCAGTGTTAAGAAAATCAAATTCCGAGTGCAAAGACTTATGTGCAGAGTGCAACACTGATTTCATTAAGGTACAATGGAGCACAAATAAGAACAGAGTGCGCAGTGTTAAGAAAATAGAATTCTGAGTGCAAATGACTAAGTTCAGTGCAAGACTTCATGTACTGCAAGTGCTTCAGGTACACCTTTTTACTGTCAGAGTCTGAGAGGAGGTGGGTTATTCATCGAGATGGCCAGGGACTTGTTGTAAGTACCCAGAATGTTTTATATTGTACTGTCTTTTCCATACTTACCTCTAAAACCTCATTTCACTCCTTTATGTCCCTTATTGGTGTGAACAGGGTCTTAGGTGCTATGGATGTCCTGTAGGGAATGTTTTTCTGAGTTAGGCTAGGTTAGGGTCCATAAGTACCAGTCCTGGAGCCAGGGGCTTGTTGTAAGTACCCAGAATGTTTAATATTGTCTATACTCACCTCTAAAACCTCATTTTCGGATTCCTTTGCATTTATTTCACTCTTTATGTCCCTTATTTGTGTGAATAGGGTCTTAAATAGGTGCTATGCATGTCCAGTAGGGAGCAATGTAGGTGTTTTTCTGAGTTAGGCAAGGTTAGGGTCCATAAGTACAAGTCCAGGAGGCAGGGGCCCATTATCTGGACGGGACCACTTTCCGGACATGATTTTGGCTCGATTACTTCGGATAGTGGAGGGATTACTATCTTTATATGAGTCAAGCTCTGTACAAAGTTTATCTGAATGGTATTATAAAATATTAGAGCTTGTTTAAGAAAAGTGTTGCCCAAATAACAGAACATAACTGGCTAGTGCAGGAATGTGTTGATGAAGTCACAGCTGTTTCGACTATGGCACCATAGGCTAGTAAGATGCACAGTTGTAAGTAAAAACTTTTCTTTCTTATTATTAACACAAAAGGACCATCATATTAAGTGCAGTGAATATGGAAGGAGCTGGGAAGAGGGAAAGGGTTAGAAAACAGGATGATTTCTACCAGGAACTGGTCGAAATGGAAACATTCAACAAATTAGTAGAAAGGGTGAACGGATTGGAAAGGGCATTTCAGAGTGAAATGGATGGAAAAGAGAAGCAACTGCACATGCAGAAGGAGGAAGATGATAAATTAGTAAAGGAATTACAGAGGAAAGACACAACAATAGATGAGCTGACAGTTGAGGTAGGTTCACTTAAAAGGAAGATCAGTGAAATGGCAAGTATGGTTGTCAACCATGAGAGTATTATGGAGGAATTCAAAAATGATGCAGAGACAGTTGGGCAAGCAAGTAGTCTGATAGACCAAAATAATGATATTGAAGAGAAGATAACCCAGGTGAATGAAGTGATGCAAAGTTGTAAAGATGATGTAGAAACTACTTATGCTGAAATGGTGAAAGTTAGAAAAGACTTAGAAACAAGAGTCAAAGAAAAAATATTAGAAAGGAAGTGAAAAAAATAATCCAAAACAACCCAAAATTGGTCAAAGATTCAGCAGATATCAATAAATCTATAGTAATCACTGGTATGGAGGAGGAAGAAATAAAACACAAAATTTCAAGAGACAAAATATAATGTGCATATTGTAGGAAGTATCAGAGGAAATCTGTAATAAAGACATAGAGGAACACAAAAGGCTAGGGCGATATGAGAGAATTAAGTCTGCTGAATTAAGAATTAAGGCTGCTGAAAGTAACATTCCAGAGCGTGAACACTGTGGAGGCGATACTGAAAAATGCAAACAAACTCATGAAAAAAAGAGGAATTTAAAAAAGTATGGATAAAACAATGCCTTACTCAAGAGGAATTGGGAATACTAAAAGAGAAGAGGGAGGAGGCAAAAACAAAGAATGAGGGAAGGTCAGAAGAAGAGAGCTTTATTTTTTTTTTTACAAAGTAATTGGACTGCAGGTAAGAAAGTGGTACATAACCAACAGGAAACAGAAAAGAGGAAGGTAGTAGACTCAAGTCATGGCAAGATGGTTAGGTTGATGTACTCGAATGTAGAAGGAATGGTGTCTAAATTGTTAGAGACAGAAGACTATATCAAAGAAAACGAACCACACATTATCTGCCTAACTGAAACAAAATTAACCCCAAAGATATCAAGCGATACCCTAAAATTAGAGGAATACGATATATGGAGAAGAGACAGAAATTTAAGAAAGGGAGGAGGAACTATAATCTGAACAAAGAAAAAAATGCAAGCCAATGAAATAAAACTAGATATACCCTCACAAGTAGAACTGATTGCATTGAAAATTAACACATATGAAGGAAACTTAATTGTGGCAGATTTATACATGCCACCTTAAACAAACACCTGGGAAAGAGGCGAATAAGAAGACCTGACAGAAAGTACAATTCAGAGTTTAAGAACATTATTACATACAATGGAAGAGAAATCTGAAAAAATTGTATTAACTAGAGACTTCATTTCAAATATAAACTGAAATACACTAAATGTAAAAAGCCATTAAAGCAGTTGGGATCAAAAGCCCTTGTGCAGGAGTTCTTCCTAACACAGCATGTAAAGGAAAACACCAGAGAAAGAGAACTTGATGATCCATTTGTACTAGATCTTATATATACCAGGCAAGAAAATGAAATTGACAATATATCACCCCCATTCGGCAAAAGTGACCCTGTAGTATTAAATTGTGCTTTACAGATTGCTTATGACATTACCAGCAATGAGAGTTACAAAAAGAGTCTAAATTACAAAAAGGGCAGTTATCAAGACCTGAAGAAGTAGATTGAGAAAAGGAATTTAGAGGACAAGATGTAAATATTATGTATAGAAAATTCTGTGATCTTTATGAAACAGGAGTCCAATATTACATCCCACAGCACAAAGCAGCAAAAATGAAAATAAAGAAATTAATACAGAGTATAAAAAAGCAAAAGAAAAAAGAGACTTGCTGTGGAATAGATACTGAAGGCACAGTAGTGAGAGGGCACATAACAACTATAAATGGACAAGAAATGATCATACAAAAATAAGGAGGGAGGCTCAGAGGCAGTTTGAGGAGGACTTTGCGAATAAAAGCAGTGATCAACCTAAGCTTTTTTACAGCTACATCCGAAGTAAAACCAAAGTTAAAGATAAAATACAGTCCATTACGGTTGAGGGGATCATCTATACACAAGAGAAAGATATTTGTGAAGCACTAAATAAAAACTTTCAATCAGTTTTTACAAAAGAATGAAATTTTGAGAGAGATGATATGGAATATGCATCTATCTATCTATAGCCCGACGCCCTAATCCCGCAAAGGATGGCCACAGACAAAATGCCTCCAATTCGCTCTGTCACCCACCATTTGACTACTCTCCCCCCAGCTCACTCCCCCCTCCCTCATATACCTCTCAATTCCATCCCTCTATCTCATCCTAGGTCCACTCCTCCCTTTCCCTCCTTCCACCTCACCTACATACACCCTCTTAGTCTTTCATTCTCCATTCTCCCCACATGTCCAAACCACCTCGGTGTATTTCTCCTAATCTTCTCAACCACATCCACCCCACAACATTCCTTCACTTCTTCATTCGTCAACCTGCCACTCCACATGCCCCTCTCAAGTAACTCATTTCCACTGCTCTCACTCTTGACTTGCTCCCCTCTTGCAAGGTCCACACCTCGCTTCCATATGTCAGGGTAGGGATCACAATACTATCATTCAGTGACTTCTTAACTTCCATACTCCCCTTCCTATTTCTCATCACTGCTTTCAGTGAACCAATGACCTTCCCTCCCTGCTGTACTCTTTCACACACTTCATCCTCCAAAGTTCCATCTTTACTCATCTCATTACCCAAGTAGTTGAATCCACTCACTTTCTCCATATCCACACCATCCAACCTCACTGTACATTCTGTGACTTCATTCCTCTCAAACACCATAACTTTACTCGTGTTTACATTAACTTTCAGATTCCTCTTCCTACACAATGTCCCAAATACATTCACCAAACCTTGCAATTCTCATTCATCTTCACTCAAAAATACTGTATCATCAGCAAACAGCAACACCAGAATCTTCCGAATCTCACCCTCATTCCTTAGAGCCACCCCCACATCCACTGTCCTGCCTTGCACCTTCTTTACAACCCCATCCTTGTATATATTAAACAGCCATGGAAACATCACACAACCCTGTTTCAGTCCCACATTGAGATAAAAGAACTCACTCAGCTCACCATCCACTTGCACCGTAGCCCTATCTCCTTCATACATACTTTTCACAGCACTCAGCAATTTCCCCTCCACTCCATATACAGTAGAACCTCTCTCATTTGGACTATATGGGGGGAAGGGTTGTCCGAATTAGCAGATTGTCCGGACCATCAGGGTAATCTCCAGTTCATACCAAAAACTATCTACATATGGTATGTTTGTTAATTATTAACGTATGTTGCATATGTCAACCCTACATAGCTGCAAAAGATGAAAGGATACTAAAATAACCAAACTAATCATGTATGATAGTTTTGTATTGCATAATTTACAGGTAAGGCCATGACAAGAAACTAGCCTACATTTTAAATTGTAGTAAGTGACTAAGGCCAGTGTAGGCAAAAAAATAAATTAATTAGTTAACTGTAATATTTGGAATAAAAATAAAACTTATGTAGGCAAAAAATACATTGTCATCTTTGGCATATTGATAACGCCCATATGGGCAAGAAGCTAATGTTTGATGTACAAGTAAGGCACATTTAAGCACAAAAAATAACCTACAGTAATCACTAAACACTGCAGAATATTCTGACCCATTTTTGTGTAAGCAAACTCCTCCTTTTAACACCTTTATTCATTGAAGAAGCTACACTTGCATTAAGGGGCATGGTAAGGAGGATTAATTTTGAAATACAGCGTAAAAATATAAATGGTTGGTGAACTAGTTGATGGAACGAATGCTAGCGTGTGTTTAAACAGGCGCCCATGTTGAGACCTAGCGTGATCCGAGACTAAACGAATGATGATCGCTTTCCGCGCCGATACTGAAAATGACTTTAGAATTACTTTCAACATATTTTTGGAACTTATTATTTTTAAATTTTGTCCGGATTAACAGAAGTCTGGATTAAAGGGGTCCGGACCAAAGAGGTTCTACTGTATTCTTAATACCTTCCACGTACCTTGCCTATCTATTCTGTCATAAGCTTTCTCCAAGTCCATAAAGGCAGCATACACTTTGTTTCCCTTCTCTAGATACTTCTCCACTAAACATCTTTGAACAAATATCAGATCTACACACCTGTCATATGCCTAACCCTATCGATGAGTATTCTACCATATATTTTTCCAGTCACACTAAGAAGGTAAATACTCCTATGGTTACCACATACTTCTCTCTCCCCTTTTCCTTTATATAAAGGAACAGTTATACCTGATTTCCAGTCCTCTGGAACTCTTCCCTCTTCCTAAGCCAATCTACACAACTTCCATATCCACTTCACTGCAATCTCATCCCTATCCCTCAGCATTTCACCACACACTCCATCAATTCCTGGGGCCTTTCCCATCTTGATCTTCTTCATTGCTTCCACTACTTCCCCCCTACTGATCTCTTCCTCTCTCCTCTCATCTCTTCTTCTCCCAGCCATTCCCCAACCACTTATACTCGCACTGCTGTCACTCTGTACATTCAACAAATCCTCAAAGTGCTCCTTCCATCTCCTCAATTTTTCTCTCTTCTCCACCAACAATCTATTATTCCTATCTTTCACTCCCCTACTATTTCTCCTTTCACACTGCCTTACTTTCTTTACCTCCTTCCAAAACAATTTCTTACTCTCCCTCCATTTCACACTCAGATTCCTCCCAAACTCTTCATCCATTTTCTTCTTACTGTCCTTCACCAGTCTCTTCACCTCCCTTCTCCTGCTCACATATACCTCTCTCTTCTCTCTCTCATCTTCTCCCCTACCTCTGCTCGCTAGCCATTCACTATATGCCTTCTTCTTTTGTTCCACAGCTCGTTTCACCTCATCATTCCACCATGCTGTCCCTTGCACACCCCTGCATCTCCTCTTCACTCCACAAACCACCTCACACGCTGCGCCTATCTCTTCCGTGAATATCTTACATACGTCTTCCACCCCTTCCATCTGCTCTAACTCATACCTTCCCAATCTTTCTTCCACTATGCTCATATACTCTGCCATTTTCTCACTATCTTGCAGCTTCTCCACTCTTCTCACAGGAGCTGTTTCCTCCTGTCTTCCCCCTCGTCTCTTCAACCATTTTCTTTGCAGCTTTACCTTGGCCATCGCTAAGTGATGGTCCGAGACTCCATTCCCCCACCCTCTGCACGCTCTTGCATCCAACACTTGTCTTCTCATTCGCTGATCCACAAACACGTAGTCTATCATTGCCTTTCGTTCAATAAGTTCACCATCCATCCTCCTCATTACTCTCCATGTATATCAGTGGATCATCTTATGCCGAAAGTAGGTGTTAGCTATTGCCATCCCCTTACCAGCACAGATGTCCACCAAAGCACTACCATTCCCATCTACTTCAGCTGGCACACCCCACTGACCAACCACTCCATCCACTCGTACATTCCCAACTTTGCCATTCATGTCTCCAATCAAAAGCACTCTCTCGCTCCTCTTGAATTTGTCCATACATGCTTCTACACTCGCCCAAAACTCATCTTTCACTCTTGCCACCCGGCCCTCAGTCGGCGCATACATACATACAGTCACCCATGCATGTATACCTACTTTCATCCGCACCCATACAATCCTTGAACCCACTGTTCCATACTCATATTCTCCTTCCACTTCTTGCATATCATCAGATATACTCCCTCTTTTGCCTTCTCATTCTCATTAACTCCCGCACATATACCTAATCCTTATTCCCACTCTCTCATCCTTTCACCTTTCCATTTGGTTTCAGTCTGTCCACATATATCCACTCTTGCATCCTCAAGCACCTGAACAATCTCTCTCTCTCTTTCACTTCATCATTCACTCCTCTCACATTCCATGTCCCAACCCTCAGAATTTTGTGTGTGTGTGTTTGTGTGTGTGTGTCTGACTCAGGCCATAGGCTTCACAGCCTTCTCTCAAGGCCCAGTAGTCCTCCTACATACCATACACCTCTCTACATGTCACCACTTCGGCGCTAACACCCACTGTCCATATTTAATACATGCTAGGGCTGTCTTATACAGGACTGGTGTATTGGTATTAGCGGGGGTACTTTTATGACATGTTGGCGGGTCATCTGGTAGATAAGGAAAGTCTGCTTTTATGAAATTCAAATCCTTAAACTGTTCCCTGCCCCACTCGGGATTCGAACCTGGGTCCATCAGGACTGCAGGCCGCCTCTATACCGATTCAGTCACCACCTCCCCCCAAATGTCCTTTGTCTGATCCTTAGTCATCAACGTATGGTCTGTCCTGGTCCGAGGCGCTTTATATGCTTGTTTAGTTCTTTTTACGGGGTGGGGCACTAACCCACCATCAACCCTTTTAGTCGTTTCATACGACAAGCAGGGATACTGGGGGAGTATTCTTGAAACCCCCCTACCCCCAGTGGGGTATGGGAAGAGTTACGTAAATTGGACAAAGGAAAAGCAAATGGTCCTGATGGAATTTCAGGGTGGATGCTACTTGAATGTGCAGAAGAGCTAAGCAGACCACTGTATTTAATATTTAAGGAATCCTTAGGTCAAGGTAAACTACCTGACATTTGGAAGAAAGAAACAGTGTTCTCCTGTTCAAGAAAGAGAATAGACAGGATCTACTCAACCACCATCCAGTATCACTGACCAGTGTTGTAAGTAAGATACTAGAAAAGCTGATAAGAGAAGTTTGAGTAAAAGATCTAGAAGAACGTGGTATGATAACAGAGAGGCAGTTTGGTTTTACGAAGGGAAATTCATGTGTTACTAATCTGTTAAGCTACTATAATAGAGTTACAGAAACTTTACTGAAAAAAGAAGGATGGGTGGGCGGTATCTGTTTAGATTTTAAGAAAGCATTTGACAGAGTACCGCACCAAAGACTTTTATGGAAACTGTACCATCAAGGAGGTATCCAAGGCAATCATTACTGTTGGATGCAGGATTTTCTCAGAAAGTAGGGAAATGAGAACAATATTAAGGGGAAATTATTCATCATGGAGGGAAGTGACCAACGGAGTGCCACAGGGCTCAGTGCTGGCACCAATTATGTTTCTAGTATATATAAATGACATAGACAGTGACATTGGAAATGGAAGCTCTCTAAATATGTTTGTGGATGATGCAGAAATTCAAAGAAAAATTACTAATACAGATTCTTGTAAAGGGCTTCAAGAGGAATTGAATAAGCTTCATGAATGGAGCAATAAATGGCAAATGGAATTTAATGTGGATAAGTGTCTTTTAATTAAATTTGGTAAAAGTGAGAAAAGACCAGAAAATCAACACTATACATATCAGAAAGGGAGAAGGATCTAGGAGTAATTATCAGGCACAGACTATCTCCAGATGATCACATCAGTGAGAAGGTATGTAACATGTATACATTGCTTGCTGATATGAGAATAGCATTCACAGACATAAATGAATATATGCTGAGGAAGATAATAACATCATTCATCAGACCAACTGTAGTCTGGAATCCTCATCTCAAAAAACACATAGACAAGATTGAAATAGTAAAAAAGGGCAGCCACAAGATGGGTACCAAGCTTAAGGGATCTAAGCTATGAAGAAAGACTGGAAACATTGAATCTGCCAATGCTGCAGGAGAGAAGGAGTAGGGGAGACATGATTATGCTATATAAATGCTTCTCAGAGAAAGAGAAAATATACATATATGAATTTATATCATATGGGGAAGCATCAGCAAGAGGACATTGCAAAAAACTGCATAAAAAGAGAGGTGAAGGAGTGTGTGCCAAAACATTCATAAATTCAAGGATATGTATGATAAAAATGGTTTAATACACGAGACAGTACGAGCTTGACTCGTTCCTGTAAAGATATAATTAGGTAAGAACACACACACACACACACACACACACACACACACACACACACACACACACACACACACACACACACACACACACACACACAGTCACCTACACATGCAAGCACATACTGACATCTCAGCATGGTAAAGAAAAAATAAAGTTCAGGATGCTGTAGCAGCTAACTGTTGCATATATTGACCCTCAAAAATGAAACATATGCATCATCATCTTCCATGAACTAGTATAACCAAAAAAGCAGGTGGAATTAAAAAATGCATGCCACAGGAGCTGCAGATATTCCCTAAGCAACATTTAATGGGTTAAATTATAAGATTCTTGTTTATACTGTAATTTTTATACTTTGCAACTGGAATGGCATTCTTTTTCATTCTGACATTTTTCCTTATACCTGTGTCCATCTGTGAAGCAACATCACCTGAGACAAAGGTGTAAAATTATGGTTAAGACCAGTTTAATTTGTACCTGTGTACTTTAGCTTATCATTGAATACTGTTCATAATGAGTCAAGGAGTAAAGGATATGGTTGTTCACATTTTAGCTTAAGATTGTAGAAATCAGACTAATAAATACAAATTTTATGCTTATATATATTTCATTGTACAATTTTTTTTTTTTTTTTTTTTTTTTTTTTTTAAATCTATATATGTAAAAAACAGAGAGGGATAAAGAAGAAAAACTTCTTATTAAAGGTAAAGGGGAAGTGCACCACAGACCACATATCAGCAGCTGGTCCTTGGCTGAAATTCCGTGGCCACTTGGACAACATCTCCAATAATTTGTTCCTGACTGCAGTGAATGCAGAAAATGAAGAGATGAACAAAGTGCAGAACAAAACCACTGGGGAATGGGGACCTGTGCCAGCTACTGCTCGTGCATACAAGGCTGCGGGCATCAGTTGGTGTGTTATTGGAGATGATAATTATGGTGAGCCACCAGTGCTACATGTTTAGTTTTATGTCCTTTCACACAGTTGCAGCTGCTCATTGTTTTGAGATCCTCAGCTGCAACACATAGAGTGCTGCCATTATGTGAAAGGACCCACACATGTTTGCATGGTCAGTGATCTCATAAATGTAAACCAACTGTACTTGTCTTTAGGCTTGAGTAAACCACTTTAATGTCACTGTATATTTTATTTTAGCTGCAACTGGATGTTTCATTTACTTTTAGAGACTTTTTGAATAGGAAGAGGTTTATATAGTGTGGAGGAGGTAGATATAGCCCCTATTGATCCTCTTCATTATTGGAAGTATTTTAATTTTTATCAACATCAGGAAGTAGCAAAAACAAAATGCAAATACATCACCAGATTGAAGTGATTTATCATAGTTTTTTTTACCTTTTGCAAAAAGGTAGTTAAAAAAGAGTGTCAACTGTGTTCTGATGTAGATCATATAGTTAGTCACTCACCTTTCAGGCTCTCAGATTTCTTGGTACACACTGTAGATCCTGTGTATCATTGTGTTATGAGACCAAACTACAGCTGTCTTGTTGACTGCCAAGTCATTAAAGAGTTACAAAACTTCACGTGCACATCTTGACATACCATATACCTTATACTGAAGTAATCATCAACCTCTTATGAAACAGACTAATGATCTTGCAGTCCTAATTTTTATGCAGTATATATCTCAAGTAATCATTGATTGATTACCTATGAAACATGTTATTAATTTTTCAACTACTGCTCTCCTCTACTGCTCCAACTTCCACAGCCATTAATGTGAGATGACTAAAACAGTATCTGTCTCATGTTTCACTTAACAATGCCCTCAGCTGGACCTCTCATGTTGGATCATTTGCTAAAACCGCATCAAAGAAGTTAGATTATTGTACAGTCCTTAACTTCTTCTGTGACGACCAGTTGGCTATAATTTACATGAGTCATGTGCGCTTTCAGCTGAAATAATGTTCACCCTTGTCGAATGGATGTGAAGAGGTTGCACTAAAAGCACTGGACAAAATTCAGAACAAAGCTACAGTATTAGAATTATCAGTAACCGTACTATTACTAATGAACTACCACCCCAACAGGTAAAAAGGAATATTGCCTCCCTTGCATTATTTTACGGATACTTACATGACAAATGCTCAAAGTTGCATCCATTGTGCCACCTCTCCACGCCTCTCCCTGCGCAATGTGGGCATCTGGTAATGCTGTGACTGGACTGTCACACTGCCATATTGCAGAACTTCTGGCTATCAGAATTCTTTTATTCCCCAAATTGCCTCTCTTTAGAACTCGCATCCCCAGAGTGGTTTCCCCCTAAATTTCAACCTATGGCTCTTACAGTTTTTTTTTAATGAATGGAAGACACCTCCAATCAGGTGTATGGTTATTACCTTTTTTTATTCATCTGTTTTTCCTTCCTCTGTTTTGTTATTGTAAAAATAAAAAAAAAATTCTACTGTAGAAATAATGTTGGGCTACAGTTTTGGTAACAGCCACAAAGTCATCATTCTGGTGTAGGAAACTTTGCAAAAAGTATGGTAAGCCAGTGACCCAAACTGATTCATGTATCATTACACTTTTTTTTTTTTCCCCCCCCAGCAATTGTTTAGCAGGTATGTAGTGTATAGAACATCATCTGCTGTATGGAAGGTGCTCAGAATTTTCATTGTGTTACAGGTGAGGGTAGCTCCAGAGAGCATGCAGCTCTTGAACCCCGCCACCTAGGGGGCCGAGCTATCATTGTTAAATCTTTTGCACGCATCCATGAGACCAACCTCAAGAAGCAGGGAATGCTGCCACTCACTTTTGCCAACCCAAGTGATTATGACAAGATTGGACCAAATGATAAGATTTCCATCCTTGGCCTAAAAGATTTTGCTCCAGGAAAGGTTTGTAACACACTTACACAATGCTTATTACTACTAGATTTGGATTTTGTTTTTTTGTTTTTGTAGCTTTGGTGACTTCCTGAGGAAGAGGCTTTTCAGTCATCTTACAAACATACATAAGCATTTTAATAATCGAAGAATAACCCTAGTCTCATAGAACTGAGGATAGAGTGCATTGCTTCTTGTTCCTAGTTGAAATGCCTTTCAAGATATTGTAACCTCCCCTTCAGGTAATTAGTGCTTTTAGTGCTTTATGATGTGCTTCCCTTGCAGGATAAACTGAGAACCCTACTCTTTTGGCGTAGTTTGTTAATGTCACCACATATTGCATATGTAGCTTCATTTGGTGTGCCATGGGACTGAAGAGGTAACAGCTGCCTTGGGCAGAGCCTAGTGAAGCTCATGCTGCCAAATTTACTCACTTTGAGCAAAAGTGGGTATTAAGCCTCACAGAAACATGTTATTTTCTGTGGACTGCATATTTGGTGGCACCCATTGAAAGAGTACCCAAGAAATGCAGAGTGATGAGGAGGACCCAAATATTGGGCACAGGTATCTCTCCTAGGAGGTTACCACAGCAGGACCAACATGAAAGTACATGCACTCTGTACAGTGCAGCACAGCAGTAGTCATCCCACATTTTTTGTAGGTTCAACTTTGTTGATTTAGGTTATTTATGAATAGGTGAACTGTCTCAAAGTACATTAGTTTAGGTGTATTATGGGATTCTTTTGTCCAGTAATTATAACTAGGAAATGCCAGATACATCCCCCCCCCATCCCAAAATACCTGCATTGTATCATGGGAGATAATGCAGATGGTAATTACCCAAGTCAGTAGATGAGAGTGCACTGTACTAAAAAGGAGATATTTTATCACAGGTGCCTAATTCTCGAAGTGCTGGCTTCCAACTTTGAGACGCTAAAGATCAATCATTATTATTACCAGGAGGAATGATGCAAAGATTGGGGAATAAATAGGATGCTGTGGGAATGTCAGATGTGGAAAAATGGAATAGGAACTGGGACTCTGAAATTGAACAGAAAGCTGTTAAAACTCCAGTTGATTTCCGAGCCTGGTACTGGTATTCGAAGTCCTGTGGCCGACAATCGTAGAGAGGCTGCAAAAAACTGGAGCTGCAACCCTGCCTCTTTTATGACATAAATGTACCTAACCAGTGGAAACTAAGAGATCAGGTGGTGGGAGGCATGATCTGGCCCCCTTCCTGGGTCTGGGGAGGGACCCCTCCCCTCCCCCCCATGCCATCTCTACACCTCCCTGTACCCCATTGGATCCTGCCCTCTATCCCCTCCCACCCAAACTACCCCCCATTCCCCTTTCAGGAATTGTCACTTTATCCTGACAAGGACATCACGCAAGTCTGCTTGAAAGCATTTGGTTGTTACTCGTGGTATTTGTCAGAGCAGTTAGTAGGATTAGCCCTAAAGAGAAGTGAAAGGTGGTGATCGCTCTCCCCCCCCCCCCTACATGTCCGACCCTGGCCAAAGACTTCAGGGCCTATACCCAAGTCCCAGTAGTCTCCCTGGGGCCCAGTAGTCCTCCTACATCTCTACATGTCACCACTTCGGCGCTAACACCCATCCATACTGAATACATGCTAGGGCTGTCTCATACAGGACTGGTGACTGGTATTAGCAGGGGTACTTTTGTGACATGTCGGCGGGTCATCTGGTAGATCAGACAAGTCTGCTTTTTAAGAAATTCAAATCCTTAAACTGTTCCCTGCCCCAGCTGGGATTTGAACCTGGGTTCATTAGGACTGCAGGCTGCCTCTCTACCAATTCTGCCACCGCCTCCCCCAAAGAAGGAAGCTAAGATCCTCTAAAAAGAGTGACAGTTGAACTCGAAGTGACAGCACTGAATCAGAAGACCATTTCAAGTTTTGTGACCAGCAACACCAAGATCTTCACACTGCTTGGCCCTCCTCATTCATTCCTAGAATTCAATCCATCCACATGGGAAAGTCGTGAGGATTACAAGGAAGACGAGCACCTCATACAGGGGCTAAAGGTAACAAATTACTTTGCAGAAAAAGGGGTAGCACTGATCCAAGAGTTTAATCCAGTGTTGATCAAGAACGAAGATCAATGGCAGTTTCTTCTCCAGGTCATTGTTCAACACAGGCAAGTGTATCCTGATACGAAGAAGGCTACAGCTGGCAGCAATCACAGGCCATAAAGCTAGACGACAATGAATGGGAGTTGAATTCCCGTGATACCCCCCCTCCCCCCCAATGATGGGCTAATGCTCTGCAAAGAGGGGGACCTTGTTAACCCAGTTTCATATTAAAGTTACGTCATAATAGTATAACGTTGAACATGATGCGGCATTAGTTAAAATTATCACAAAAAGAAAATGAAGATTTTCATACACCTTTTTTTAATCAGTAGGAACGAAGTCCCCCAGCAACTGAAGCAAATTTTTCAAGATGTAAATTAGGGCAGTTGTTTCAGAGAGCCTCGGAGGGCCCAGTACCTGCCCAGGGTCCCAACCAAATGGAGAGATTTGCATGGCCATGTGGAATGTGAGAGATGTGAATGAGGAGAGCAAAAGGATGGAAGTGGTGAATGTGTTCAAGAGTGCGAGATATACCGTGATGGCATAGATTGAAACAAGATGAAAGGGTGTGAAGTGGAGGAGTGGGAGGGTGTGAAATGTGTAAGATTGGGCATGAGTGGGCGAGAAAGTTGCAAGGAAGGAGTTGGATTATTGTGGCATAGTGAAATGAGAGATTTCAAATGTGTCAGCTCAAGGTGTATTTATGTCAAGTTCAAGTTTGAGAAGGTGAAAGTGGTAGTGATTGTAGTGTATGCACCGTGTGATGATAGGAGTGAGAGAGAGAAGGACAGGTTTTGGGATGAGCTGGATGAAGCGGTGGAAGGAATGCCCAGGAGCTATAAAGTGATCATAATGGGCGATATGAATGGAAGAGTAGGCACTGGTCCTGAGGATAACATAATGGGGTGTAGTGGAGTACCAGGAGAAAACGATAATGGGAAGCGACTGAAGGATATGTGTTGGGAAAGGAGGTTGTGCATTTGTAACTTGTATTTCAAACACAAAGATGCACTTGAATATACATGGTATAGAGGGAATGGGGATCATATTGTAAGGAGCCTGATTGATTACGTGCTCGTTGAGAGGTCAATGCTGGGAGTGGTTGCCGATACGAGGGCAGTGAGAGTGTGATGTGGAGGTCTGTCAGATCATATAATTGTGGTATGCAGGATCAAACTGAGAGGAGTGAGATGGACTAAGAGAGAGAAGAGCAGTCCAGGAGGAAGATTGAAAGTCGAGAAGCTGAGGATCAAAGAAATGGCAGATGAATAAAGGACCAAAGTAGGGGAAGAGTTAGAATCTGTGAATTGGAATGAAATGGATCTGGACAGCCTGGGGAATGCATATAGGGATTGCATCGTTAGAAATGCTAAAGCAATGTGTGGTGTGGCAAGAGTAACAACGAAGAAGAAAGGTACGGCATGGTAGGATGATGAAGTTAAGTAAGCAGTGGAGGAAAAGTGGAAGATATGGCTTGAGTGGTAACAGGACAAGGATTCAATTGAAATAAGAACTAAATGTTTTGAGAGCAAGAAACACATAAAGAGACTAGTGAAGAGGAAAAAGAAGGGGGTATATAATGATCTAGGAAGAAAAATGAATGCAAACTACTCTTAAAATAGGAAGTTATTCTGGAAAGAGGTGAGGAAATGTAGAAGTGAAAGCAGAAAGAAATGTTATGGTGTGAAGGATGTAGGTGGTAGATTATTTAACCCATGGGGATGAAGTAGGGACAAGATGGAAAAAATATTTTGAAAGCCTGATGAATGAGAATAGAGAGAGAGCTGAGCAGCTGTAAACATGATTGGTTTTGAGGATGAGCAGAAAAGGAATGCAGTGCCAGGAGACACGACACTCGCACAGGTGAAGAGCGCTGTGAAGCATCTGGAAAATGGGAGAGCAGCTGGGGTTGATGAGGTGTATGCAGAGATGATTAAGTGTAGTGAGGAGAGTGGCATGAAGTGCTCTTTGGAGATGTGTAAGAAGGCATGGATGAGTTAAACTGTCATATATATATAGTTATACATAGTACCCTCGCATCCAGTACGCATTTGTCCAGTACTATTCTCATCCAGTACGGTCGGGGGGGGGATCATAACTGTAGTATGGATTTGTTGGGCTAGTACAGATTGGCTGTGTGAAATGGGCCAAATCCAAAGAGTTCTTCTCTAGTACTGATGTTCTGTGTCCAGTACTATTACCCACCTGGGCTCGTGAAGATGGCAAACACCGAGGAACGTTTCCCTAGTACTGCTGCACCAGTCCAGTACACCTTCCTCATGACTCATGTCGTGTGCCAGTCACATTGCAGTATTGCACTTTCCCCTGATGATGAAGATGATGTCAGTGTGTGACTATGAGGGATTTATGAGGGAGGTTGAGGAAAAGAGGCCTCCTCTGGATCTTGAAGGCCCTCCTTCACGGGGCCAGTAGGACCTCCTACAGCCTCAGATACCCCTCCTCCTTTCCCCCCAAGCCCATTAACTCACCTTAAAAGTTGGTAAAATCTTAATTGTGTCAAAACATAGTTAAGTTGAATTAAGGGGGGGACTTTTTCAAGGCTTGTCAGACATGGTTCATTTTTCCCATAAGGTCTTTTGATTGTCTAGTACAGATTTAGTCCAGTATGGCAGTACTGTCTGACAAAAATAACGTACTGGATGCAAGGGTACTGTATATATCTATCTATCTATCTGTCTATCATCCAATCCTACATTGCTCCATGTGGAGCGTAGGAGCCCGGGGCTAGGCAGTTGGTCCCGACATTTAGGATGAGAGTGACCAGCCTCACTCATCCCTGAGTGGCATTACACGAGCAATGAACCCCAACCATCCCTTGGATATAAACCTTCACTGGCTCAGTCCGATTGTAGTTCAATAATTACCCACTAAACCACCAGGTGCCAAAATTTGGTTATATGGTTACCACCCAGCATAGTAAATGGTTTCCTGGTGTACAGGAAACCATTTGACATGTCCCTCAGTGTAGAGTCACCCACAGGCAGAAAGAAGAGAAAAGAATGAAGGAAAGAAAGACAGAAGAGGGAGTGTAAAGTCGCCCATAGGCAGAAGGACGAGGAAAGAATGAACGAAAGGAAGACAGAAGAGGATGGAAGGAAAGAGGGATGGAGGAGAGGAAAGGGCAGACACCCAAGATAAGCACTACATCAAGTGAGTGGATGGTGAGCGCCCCAACCTACCACAATATATATATATATATATATATATATATATATATATATATATATATATATATATATATATATATACATATATATATATATATATATATATATATATATATATATATATATATATTAATCCCTCCAATATGCGATGTAATAGAGCCAAAGGCATGTCCGGATAGTGATCCTGTCCGGATATTGGGCCCCAGCCTCCTGGACTTATACTTATGGACCCTAACTCAGAAAAACACCTATACAACTCCCTCTGGACATGCATTGCACCTATTTAAGACCCAAATCACACCAAAAAGGGACATAAAAGACTGAAATAAATGCAAAAGAACCATAAAATGAGGCTTTAGAGGTGAGTTTATACAATATTAAACATTCTGGGTACTTACAAGAAGTCCCTGACTTCTGGACTGGTTTGAACCGCCAGTTTGCAGTCCACTGTTAATCCTTTTTACTCTAAATTCTAATTTCTTAACACTGCACAACACTGTAAATTCCCGTATGTTCTAGTGGCGAGGTATTGCAGTTTATTCACTGTTTATTCACAAAAAACAAGCACCTGTGGCTTGCATTGCTATAAGCACCTGCTCTCGATCGGAGTCAGGCTGTGACTATTGATGATGGCGGGGTAACAGAGTTGCCAGATCGCAATGGCCACATTACCAAGCTCCTCAGTTTTTATTACCATTTTTAACTTTCATTACCAAATTCGTCAAGCTATCATCTATTCTCCACTAATTATATACACCTGTGGAAATACATGTAATCACTTTTCTTATAATTAACAGCATGTTGTTTATTATAACGCTATATAGGCTACCATATTAATCAGAGAGAGCAAACAATCCACCATCTCCATCCTGTGTAACCTCATACGTGTGAAAAATCCGTTTGGTATTGTATTATTCTGATTCATTACCAAACGAATTTTTCATTACCAAATTGGCCCACATTTGGTAATGAAAAATACCAAATGGCAACCCTGACAGGGGAGTGGGGAAGAAGGAAGGGGTGAAGGGACCATGGTGTAACAGCTGTTCAGTGCCACGAAGTAATTTCAAATTACGGGTGGGAAAAAAAAAGGCAGATTTTTTTTGAATTTTTTGCGGTTTTTGGCCCATTTTGGGAATACAATAATCCCTCCACTATCCGATGTAATAGAGCCAACAGCATGTCCGGAAAGTGGTCCCTGTCCGGATATTGGGCCCCAGCCTCCTGGACTTGTACCTATGGATCCTAACTCAGAAAAACACCTATACAACTCCCTCTGGACATGCATAGCATCTATTAAAGACCCCAATCACACCAATAAGGGACATAAAAGACTGAAATAAATGCAATAGAACCAGAGAATGTGGTTTTAGAGGTGAGTTTATACAATATTAAACATTCTGGGTACTTAAAACAAGTCCCTGGCTCCTGGACTGGTACTTATGGACCCTAACCCAGCATAATTTTGAAAGCTACCTAAATAACTCCCTACCGGACATGCATAGCACATATTTAAACCTATTTAAGATCCCATTCACACCAATAATAAGGTTGAAATAAATGAAAAGGAACCAAAGAATGAGGAATTAGAAGTGACTGTACCTCATCCAGGGTAATTACAGCTCGTTTGTGGTCGCCTTTGTAAGGTTTTGGCAGTGGTGAAAATGCTCTTGAAGCACGTACAGTAATCCAGTGTTGTGCTGCACTTACAGTAATTCTTTGCACTGTGAGTTATAACTGTTTAACACTGCACATTGTTAATTGCACCAGGCCAGTTTCAGCCGCCATTTGCACTCCACAGTTAATCCTTTGCACGCTAAATTCTAATTTCTTAACGCTGCACAACATTGCAAATTCCCGTGTGGTCTAGTGGCGAGGTATTGCAGCTTATTCACTGTTTATTCACGAGAAAATGAGCACTTGTGGCTCCCATTATGATAATGCTACCACTCGCAATCAAAGTTAGGCAATAACTGATTGGTGTGAAGGGGAAACAGAGTTGCCAGATCGCAACGGCCACATTACCAAACTCCTCAGTTTTCATTACCAAATTTAATTCTTCATTACCAGATTCGTAAAGCTAGCATTTATTCTTCACAAATTATATATATAAGTGGAAATACACGTACAGTAATCCCGCATTATACGATCCCTCTTTATACGATATTTCGCTTATACAGTGTCAAAATTTTAGTACCCTATGCCCACTATACAATGGGAACGATTTGCTACAATGATGAATCATCCACAGCTCAGTGAACAGCATATGTGCAAACGCAACACAAACGTCCTCACATTGTCAGCACTGGACCACACACACTTGTCCACCGGTCCAGCCTCATTAGCTAGCCCTGCCCAGCCAGCCAGCCAGTTCTGACAGTGATGAGTGAGGGCTGTGGCTGTGAGGCCGAGTCGGGACAATTCGCCATCAAGTCAATTCGCCATCAGGACGATTCCCCGTCATTTATTTACGTATCAGTTTATTTAGCACGTACACTAGTTTTTGAATTATGTAAGTTATAAAAGTGATGGTGGTTTATTGTTTATATAGTGAATGTAAAATATGGCATCAAATCATGGGTATTAAATGAAAAAATAATATATTGAAACATGAATCAGCTGATTTACGATCGTTCCTTCATCTTAGCATAAGACTACATACGAGACATTGGCATTTATATTAATGCCTAACGACCTTAAGTGAACGATCGACATACTTTGGAATTATACAAATAATCTTCATATTACGTCTATATAAACGTTTCGGGACAATTCGTCATCAAGTCAATTCGCCATCACAACAATAACAAGACAATTCGCCATCGGGACTTTTCGTCGTCAGGATGATTCCCCGTCGTTTATTTTCATATCAGTTTATTTAGCAAGTACCCTAGTTTTTTAGTACTGTACTTGTACCTCTTCAAAGTCGTTTTAAAATATGCCCAGGATGTTGTAGTACCAATGGAAATTAATGAAAACAGCTATGGGTGATGCTAGAACATAATTCAAAGTCAGCTACAGCAAGGTAGAAACAAGTTAAATATTGTCTAAAAGTGCAACTTAAAAATGATATCCAAAGCCTACGGTATTGAATGAAAATAGACTTGGCTAGATCCCCCTGAAAATCAGTTATTAAAGTATCAGTTAATCAGTAATAAATATATTTATAGAATGACTGGGAATTGTCCTGACGGGGAATCGTCCATATTATGACGACGATTTGTCGACTTCATGGCGAATTGTCTAGGAACCACATAAACAACCGTTGCTTGCTTCAGTAAGGTAAGATCTACTGTATACTGTAGTTTTCATGTTTTTTTCTCTTTATTCACTATTAATGTGTTACTTTAAATGTTTAAACATAAGGATATTTCATGTATGTGAGTGCTAAGGTGTGTGTATGTGAGAGTTTAGGCAGGTCTGGGAACATATCCCCATTGATTCCATGTTATAATGGGATTGCTATACAATGGATCACTTTACGATGGGGTTTTCAGGAATGGAACCCCATCGTATAATAAGGGATTACTGTAATCACTCTTCGTATAATTAACAGCTTGTTGGTTATTTTCACGCTATGTACATTAGCAGATTAAGAGAGAGAGCAAACAGTCCACCATCACCATCCTGTGTATCCTCATACATGTGAAAAATCCGTTTGGTAATGCAGTACTCTGATTCATTACCAAACAAACGAATTTTTCATGACCAGATTGGCCCACATTTGGTAATGAAAAATACCAAATGGCAACCTTGTCAGGGGAGGGGGGAGGAAGGAAGGCGGGAGGGTCTGTGGTGTAACAGCTGTTCGGCACTGCGCAGCAATTTCAAATTACGGGTGGGAAAAAATTTGGGTTTTGGGGGGATTTTTTTCATTTTTTGGCTATTTTTGGGTTCCAAAGGTCCAGGCCCACATTGTCTGGTAAGTGGGGATGTCTGGAAAGTGGGCGTCCGGATAGTACAGGGATTACTGTATTGGATCCCGGGACGAAAATGTCCGGTTATTGGGGATGTCCAGAAAATGGGCATCCGGATATTGGAGGGATTACTTATATATATATATATATATATATATATATATATATATACTGTATATACTGTATGTATATATATATATATATATATATATATATATATATATATATATATATATATATATATACAGTAATCCCGCATTTTTTGCGGATTTTTTGTCTACGGTTTTGCCCTCTCGCGGATTTTCTTAGCATTAATAAGTTCAACAAAAATATCCTTGAATATACAGAAAAAAAAAAAAATTGAAATTCCCGCAGTTTCCAATTGTAGCGCGGTAAACTCACGCCACCCTCTGTCCCTTTCCCGTGGCCCCTCTGCCAGTGTTACCATATCTAGCATAATTTTATTCTTTTAGCATAATTTTGATCAAATTTTCGAGTCTGGAATATTTTTTAGCATATTAGAAGTTTTAGAATCATTCTAGCATAATTTAGAATGGAATGGAATATTTTTAGAATAATTTTATAAAAGCTACAAATCAGAGAGAGAGAGAGAGAGAGAGAGAGGAATAAGGTAAGATGTTTGAATAGTTGGTTACTTTCAGTTTGGGCTTGGTTGGGTTGGATTAGGTTAGGTTAGGTTGGATTAGGTTAGGTTAGGTTAGGTTAGGTTTTAGGTTAGGTTCGGTTTGGTTCGGTTAGGTTAGGATAAGTTTGAGCTTTGTACTTTACCCATGAAACCTAGGTTTTTCCGATGGATTTTGGTATGATTCATTCGATTTTCAGCTTTATTTCAGTCGGAAATGACCATTTTCTGTGTTTTCCCTCCTCCCTATAACCCCCGATTCCCCAAAGATCCCTCATTATTTCAGGGGGATGGGGGGGGGTCATATCTCAAAATCTGGTTATTTCCGACGGAAATGATGCTCAAAATCGAACGAATCACATCAAAATCCATCAGAAAAACGTAAGTTTCGTGGGAAAAAGCAGTATGGGTAGATACCGATATTTATCCTCTTACTGAATGTAGGTTCATTTTAATATTTTCATAGTAAACAATACATAATTATATGTTGCACGAATATGTATAGAATTTTATCATTTAGCTTCAAGTTAGCATAATTCATTTTTTACTTGGAACAAATATGCTCAATCTAGCATAATTTTTTCATTGCCCTAGCATAATTTCGTTGTTTGGATATGGCAACACTGCTCTCTGTCCCGCATTCTTCAGTCCATGCCTGACTGCCTTAAGTGGCTGTTGTGGTTGTAACCACACTATGATATGAGCCTCTTGCCTCCCACTTGCTTTCCACATGGCCCCAGGACGTAAGCCAGCCTCACCAAAGGCTAATAATACAATTAGTAAGAACTCCAAAGTGACAAAACGATCAAGTTATGACCTTAGCAGAGAAAATTGTGTTACTGGACAAGCTAAGAAACGATCAAATATCAGCAGTGTTTGCAATCACCAGTTAATGCATCTTTTTATTTTGTACTGTTTTGTTAATAAATGTGTAGATAATTGTGTATTACAGTACGGTGTTTACGTTTTTCCTTCATAATGGAGTATGTGCTTTCAATCTTGTAAGAAGGTATTTCGGGATGAGTATGGAGGTTTCGGGACAATTGGCAGTCACAACAAACACGAAACAATTCGCCTTCATTAATGAAGATAGCTATGGGTGACGCTAGAATATAATTCAAAGGCGACTACAGCGAGGAAGAAACAAGTTAATTATTGACTAAAGGTGCAACTAATAAATAATATCCAGAACCTACGCTACTGAACATAGACTGCTGGATCCCCCTGAAATATAGTTATTAAAGTATTGATTAATTAATAATAAGTATATTGATGAAAGTATTGATTAGTATATTTATAGAATGGCGGGGAATCGTCCAGGGTGCGAATTGTTCTGAAGGGGAATCGTCCATGTTTTGACGGGGAATTGTCTCGCAATCAGTATGGACATGGACTGTGTGATGGGCAGCATGGTGGACACAAGTGCAAGTTTTCAATTGTTAATAGAGTATTCGCGGAATTGACTTTTCGCGGGGGTTACAAGAACGTAACTACCGCGAAATATGCGGGATTACTGTATATACAGTAAACCCTCATTATAAGATGGGGTTCCGTTCCTGAAAACCCCATCGTAAAGCAATCCATCGTATAGCAATCCCATTATAACATGGAGTCAATGGGGATATGTTCCCAGACCTGCCTAAACTCTCACATACATGAAATATCCTTATGTTTAAACTTTTAAAGTAATACATTAACAGTGAATAAAGAGAAAAAAGCATGAAAACTACAGTATACAGTAGATCTTACCTTACTGAAGCAAGCAACGGTTGTTTATGTGGTTCCTAGACAATTCGCCATGAAGTCGACAATTCGTCGTCATAATATGGACGTTCCCCGTCAGGACAATTCCCAATCATTCTATAAATATATTTATTACTGATTAACTGATACTTTAATAACTAATTCTCAGGGGGATCTATCAAAGTCTATTTTCATTCAGTAGCATTGGCTTTGGATATCATTTGTAAGTTGCACTTTTAGACAATATTTAACTTGTTTCTACCTTGCTGTAGTTGACATTGAATTATGTTCTAGCATCACCCATAGCTGTTTTCATTAATTTCCGTTGGTACTACAACATCCTGGGCATATTTTAAAACGACTTTGAAGAGGTACAAGTACAGTACTAAAAAACTAGTGTACTTCCTAAATAAACTGATATGAAAATAAACGACGGGGAATCATCCTGACGACGAAAAGTCCCGATGGCGAATTGTCTTGTTATTGTTGTGATAGCGAATTGACTTGATGGCGAAATATCCCTAAACATTTATATAGACGTAACATGAAGATTATTTGTATAATTCCAAAGTATGTCGATCGTTCACTTAAGGTAATTAGGCATTTATATAAATGCCAATGTCTCGTTATGTAGCCGTATGCTAAGATGAAGGATCGATCATTAATCAGCTGATTCATGTTTCAATATATTATTATTTTTCATTTAGTGCCCATGATTTGATGCCATATTTTACATTTACTATATAAACAGTAAACCACCATCACTTTTATAACTTACATAATTAAAAAACTAGTGTACTTGCTAAATAAACTGATACGTAAATAAATGATGGGGAATCGTCCTGACGGCGAATTGTCCCGACTCAGCCTCACAGTCACAGGGACTCACAGCCCTCACTCATCAATGTCAGAACTGCCTGGCTGGGCAGGGCTGGCTGGCTGGGCAGGGCTAGCTAATGAGGCTGGACCGGTGGACAAGTGTGTGTGTGGTCTAATGCCGACAGTGTGAGGACGTTTTTGTCGCATTTGCACATTCGCTGTTCACTGAGCCGCGGATGATCCATCGTTGTTGCAAATCGTTCCCATTGTATAGTGGGCATAGGGTACTAAAATTTTGACATTGTATAAGCGAAATATCGTACAAAGAGGCATCGTATAATGAGAGTTTACTGTATATATAATGTATATATGTATACAGTAGACCCTAGTTATCGATGGGGGTTAGGTTCCAGAGACCCCTGTGGAAGGGAAATTCCACAGATACTCATCATCACAAATGGCATGTTATTTCCACATAAGCTAAGCACATCCCTGAAAAAATAAAAATATACTCTAAAATATTAAAACTCACCAAAAGACTGTGTGTTCTCTTCAAAACCATCATACAATGATGACAATTGCTGTATAGATAACGATGATTGCTGTATGATGACAACGATGATTGTTGTGCAGTTCCTACAGTGCCAATGTGGCGAGGCGATGAGATATGTGGCGGCACTGTAGGTAAGTGTCAGTCTAGAGTGACCCTTCTGACTGGATGCCAGATAACACCTTATGCTCTCTCTTTGGCTTGGAAGGATTGCTTTTATCTTTACTTGTTTGTAGGGAGCTATTTTTCACTTACACAATGAAGTACAGTAGAGTTGTAAACACGAGAAGGGCGACAACGACATAAATAATGAACTGATTGGTGTTTACAGTAAGACAGGCGGAGTGGCGGGAATGCCTGTGGGTGTGGGTATGCTGACAGTAGCGATAAAAAAATGCACATTGCGTGCCAGTTTCAAATTAAGTTACAGTGTACTGTATATTACAGTATTAAATTGTTTGATCCGCAGAAACTTAAATCTGCGGATGCAAATTCCATGGATATAAAGGATCTACTGTATATATATATATATATATATATATATATATATATGTATGTATATATTTATACATTTATACAGCATACAGTTACCTCTCAACTAACACGAGTTTAAAAAACATGTTTTCGTTTTAACACCAGAAAATATTTAAGGAGATATGTTTAACTAACAAGGTTTCTCGATTTAACGCGACTTTACATGTACGTGATGGTTTCAAATTAGCAGCGCGTGCCTTAGACAGTCCCGAGCTGATAGGCCGTGTGTGGCAGTTTATGCATAAATACAATTTCTCATTTGTCTGTTGCTTAAACTGGTTTTATTC
This sequence comes from Coenobita brevimanus, assembly GCF_032717465.1. Lineage (NCBI taxonomy): Eukaryota > Metazoa > Arthropoda > Malacostraca > Decapoda > Coenobitidae > Coenobita > Coenobita brevimanus. The sequence continues at coordinate 15,804,515 of NC_137017.1, forward strand.
GAACTATAATATTCGAAAATGAAGTTTGGCCCCATTCTGAGCAATTTGGCTCATTTTCGGACAAAATTTGGCCAGAAAAGTGATGGTAGATCTAAATTGTTACAACTTGATGCTGCAGAACAGAAAGAAGAAAACCACTCAGACCAAGATAGAGCAGTTCTTTATGAAGAAGACAGAAAACGTAAAGGAGTTATCTTCATCATCAGTAGCACGGGAGTCAGAGGAAGAGGAAGGACAGCAGAGCGAGGAGGGACAACAAATTTAGGGTGGGGAGCAGCGGGAGGTGGGGTAGCGGGGTAAGGAGGGACAGCAGCAGACGATGGGTGATGCATAGATGAAGTGAGGCTGTGTGTTGTTATTGTTTGTAACCTACTGACTGTAATGAAAATGTTGCTTTTACTGTAGTGTTTTTATGACCTACTAATGCATTAATGATGTTGAGGAACTTTCACAATGCCGTGAAAGAAGCAGAATTGAAAGAGAATCCACGTAAAAAACGAAAACAGCATGTATTTGGGGAGAAGTAAACAACGCTTCGGACCAACTAGGGCTCAAATGTTGTTAATTTCTCCCCAGATATACTGTTTTTTTTTTTTTTTTTTTTATGTGGATTTTCCTTCAGATTAATATTGTTGTTTTTAAGTTTAGAGTAGCATAACTTCCCAAATGGGTAGACTTTCCCAGAGTCCAGGAACGTAACCCCCAATATTACCATTGTTTCTTATGGGAAAATTATGTTTAAAAAACGCGTTTTTAACTAACGTGACCTCTCCAGGAACCTAACCCTCGCGTTATATGAGAGGTTATTGTGTATATATATATATGTATTAGGTGCTACCCAAAAGTTCCAGTAATTTCAGTATTGTAGGAAAATACGTTACCTTAACTCAGTTCTCACTGTCACCTTTGAAGTACAGTAGCCCCCATGGTCATGTATAGAGTGATCCCAGCATTTTTCCCATGAGTACATGCATCCCTGGAAGGCTTCAGCCTTGATGGTCTTGAGCACCTCCTGTGATTCTTTCTGGATCTCATCAGCTGAGTCAAATTGACGCCCTTTCAGTCGTAATTTCAGCTTGGGAAACAGGTAAAAGTCGCAGGGGGCAAGGTCAGACGAATAGGGGGGGTGGGGAATGACTACGATGTTTGTGGAAGCCAGGAACTGCTGGACAACAATTGATGTGTGGGTGGGAGCATTGTTATGATGCAGGACCCAGTCCTTGTTCTTCCACTGTTCTGGACATTTGCTGCAGATGTTCTCCCTCATACACTGCAAAACTTCACAGGAAAAATTTCCATTGACAGCTTGACCGGGTGGGATGAATTCCTTGTGAACAATCCCTTGGATATCGAAGAAAACAATCTGCATTGACTTGACATTGCTGCACAATTGGTCTGCCATTGCAAAACCACCAAACCACCTACACACAGTGTTGCAATACTAAGCGTAGCTCAACAACACGTCCACGTACAGACATGGCCAGAGCCACATTGACGCACAAGGGGTGCTGCTGACTCCTCCTAGTGGCAGAAGATAAAACTGCAAACAGTTGGCTCCCTGTGTTGAAATGAATGGAACTTTTGGGTAACTTCTTATATACTGTATATATGTACATATGTATATACAAGGCCCCATGTGCAAGAGTATACCCATCCACCATTTTTTAAAAGTGTCAGAAATCGTGTTTCAAGTTTTTACAACGTTGAAGAACGGTAGCAAAAACTTTTATCTATCCATCTATCTATTGCCAGATGCCTCAATCCCGTTTGGGGTGGCCACAAACAAATCGCCTCTAAGTCGCCCTGTCCCCCGCCATTTCACTGCCCTGCTCCCAACTCTCACCCCCCTCTCTCATATAACCTCTCCACCCCATCCCTCCATCTCATCCTCGGCTTCCCCCTCCACCTCACTCACATACACTCTCTTCGTCAGTCTTTCACCCTCCATCCCCTCCACATGGCCAAACCACCTCAGTGTGTTCCTCATAACGTTTCCTATCACATCCACATCCACACCACAATGCTCCTTTATATCCTCATTCGTCAGCCTGTCTCTCCATGTGACTCCACAGGCTCCTCTTAAATAACTCATTTCCACTGCTCTCACTCTTGACTTGTGTCCTTCCAACAATGTCCAAGCTTCACTTCCATAAGTTAGAGTTGGTATCACAATACTGTCATGTAGTAACTTTTTCACTTCCATGCTCACTTCCCTGTTTCTTATCACTGCTTTCAAAGAACCAGCAACCTTTCTTCCCTGCTGTACTCTTTCAAGCACTTCACCCTCCAAACCTCCATCCTTACTCATCACATTACCCAAGTACTTAAATGTACTCACGTTTTCCAATTCCTCACCATCCAACCTCGCTGTACATTAACTGACTTCACCTCTCTCAAAGACCATCACTTTACTCTTCCCTACGTTCACCTTTAGATTCTGTTTCTTACACACTCTCCCAGACTCATCCACCAAGCCTTGCAGCTCCTCTTCATCTTCACTCAGCAACACAGTATCATCTGCAAACAACAGTACAGGGAGTTTCCAAACACTATCCTCTCTCACCATGGCCACTCCAACATCCACTACCCTACCATGTACCTCTTTTATCACCCCATCCATGTACAGATTGAACAACCATGGAGACATGACACATCCCTGTTTCAACCCAACTTTCAAAGAGAAAAATTCACTTAGTTCACCATCCACATGCACTGCAGCCTTCGCACCATCGTACATACTCTTCACAGCATTCAACAACTTCCCATCTACTCCATATATTCTTAACACTTTCCACAATCCTTGTCTATCCACCCTGTCATATGCTTTCTCCAAATCCATGAAAGCCGCATACAACTTCTTTCCCTTCTCTAGAAACTTTTCCACTAAAGATCTAAGAATGAATATCTGATCTACACAGCCTCTTCCCTTCCTAAAGCCTCCCTGTTCTTCTCCAACTAATTTCTCTGTTCTTTCTCTAACTCTGTCAATAAGTATCCTACCATACAGTTTTCCTATTATACTAAGAAGACAAATGCCCTTATGATTACCACACACTTCTTTTTTCCCTTTTCCATTGTACAAAGGAATAATTATACCTGACTTCCAAACTTCTGGGACTCTACCTTCCTCCCAGGCCAATCTGCATGTCTTCCACATCCATTCTACTACTATCTCTCCCCCATGCTTCAGCATTTCACCACACACTCCATCAATTCCTGGGGCTTTCCCCGATTTAACTTTCTTCATTGCTTCCACAACTTCTGTCCTACTGATTTCTTCCTATCTTCTCACCTACCTCCTTCTCCCAGCCATTCCCCAGTCACTTATACTCGCATTACTTCCATCCTCTGTGTTCAACAATTCCTTAAAGTGTTCTCTCCATCTGCTCACTTTTTCTCCCTTCTCCACTAGTAATCTACCATTATTATCTTTCACTCCCCTGCTAACTTCACTTCCACCCTGTCTTACTCTTTTCACCTCTTTCCAGAACATTTTCTTACAGTCCCTCCACTTTACACTCAAATTCCTTCCAAATTCCTCATCCACTCTCTTCTTACTCTCTCTTACTAATCTTTTCACCTCTTTCTTTCTTTCTACATATAACTCTCTCTTCCGCCTCTCAACTTCTTCCACGTCCCTATTTCTCATCCTTTCATTGTATGCTTTCTTCTTTTGCGCCACATCCTGTCTCACCTCTTCAGTCCACCACACTGTTCCTTGCACCCCCCTCCGTCTTCTCTTCCTTCCACACACCACATCACATGCTGCACATATTTCTTCTGTAAATATCCTGCACACACCTTCCACGTTTCCCATCTGCTCCAATTCATATTTGCCCAATCGTTCCTCCACTTCTCTCTTATACGCTGCCTTTTTCTCATCCTCTTGTAACCTTTCCACTCTCCTTGCAACTACTCCTTCCTCTCGTCTTTTCCTTCTTCTATTCCTCCATCTTACTTGACTCCTAATTCTGGCCACCACCAAGTAGTGGTCAGAAAGTCCACTCCCCCAACCTCTATTATTATACCTAGGATAATGGTGTTTGCATAATTTTAAAGCTGATTGTCTCTATCCAAAAAAATTAAAAAAAAAAAAAAATTGACAGCATACAATTCTGCTACTTTTACGCATAAACTAGTACTGCAGGCCAATAGCTAGTGAGTTCCTTTATGTTGTAAGATAAAGTTGAATGTCTGTAGAGTGGTTGGTTACGAATTTGCTTGGGTATTGTCATAAAAAGTAAGTTTTAGCAATTTTTCAAAAAAATAATCAATAAGCAGCATTTTTTTCATCTGGTCCTCGCTGTTTTGTGTTTTTATGTGAACAGTGCACACTTTACATCTATTAAATGCAATAACAAACAAAATAACACCAATAAACAGTAGGAATAATATTTGTTTTACATTAATAATCTTATTAATGAATACCGTAGTTGCTGCAATAAAGAATACAACATAGTGGCAAAATGCGCTTGATAAGGGTGGCGATGTAAACCCAATGTAATTTCTATGGGTTTTTGCCCATATGTCTTGGGTCATACATCACATCCACCAAGTCCACATGAAAGTACATACTCTGAGGGACTGTGGGATAGCATTAACTCAATTTTTGACAAGGTGGCGCATGGTTATGCTCTTGCATGCAGGGCCTCACATATATATATATATATATATATATATATATATATATATATATACTGTATATATATATATATATATATATATATATATATATATATATATATACATATATATATATATATATATATATATATATATATATATATATATATATATATATATATATATATTTTAAATAACAGAACGGAGGAAGGAAAAATAAATTAATTAAAAAAAATAATAATAATCCGTACACCAGATTACTGGTGTCCTCTGTTCATGAAATATCTGTAACAGTTAGACTTGAACAGCTGTGGGTTGAAATTTGGAGGGAAACAACTCTGGGGAAGTGAGTTCCAGAGAGATGCAGTTTGAGGAATGAAAGAATTGTGATAGGCAGAAGTTCTGCAATATGGATGAGTGACATTACAGTCATGAGCGCCACCAGATGCTCGAGTAGCACGAGGGAAGGCATGGAGAGGTGACACCATGGACGCAACTTCGTCTGAGCATTTGTCAAAAAAATATCTGTAAAATAATGCAAGGGAGGCAATATTCCTTCTTACTTGCAGGGGATGTAGTTTATTTGTAATGGCAGGGTTGTTAATAATTCTAACAGCTTTGTTCTGAATTTTATCTAGTTGTTTTAATGCAACCTCTCCACATCCATACCACAAGGGTGAGCAATATTCAAGCTGAGAGCACACATGACTCTTATAAATTATAGTCAATTGCTCATCAGCGAAGAAGTTACGGACTCTGTACAATAATCTTATAAATTATAGCCAGTTGCTCATCAGCGAAGGAGTTACGGACTCTGTACAATAATCCAAGTTTCTTTGAGGCAGTTTTAGCAAGTGATCTAACATGAAAGGTCCAGCTGAGGGCATTGTTAAGTGAGGCACCAAGAATTTCAGTACTTTTGGAGATGGGAATATTAGTGGCATTCAAGGTAATGTACGAATCTGGCAATATCTGTCTATTAGTAAGTTGTATATACAGTAATCCCTCTAATATCTGAATGCCCAATATCCGAACATCCCCACTAACCGGACATAATCGTCCCGAGATCCAACATTCCCAAAATGGTCCGAAAACCGCAAAAAAAAAAAGAAAAAAAAAAAAAGATTTTTTCCCGCCCATAATTTGAACTTGGCACGCGGGGTGCAGGACAGCTTTGTTGTGGCGCGTCATTCCTCCGACATCCGCTAAAGCGTCCCTGCATCCTCCCCACTTTCCGCCTGTCTCTCGTCGCGAGTGAATGTTCTTTGTCATGGCTGACCACATGCTCGCTTTTGTGGTGGTGCCTTACCTCCTGTGAGCGCTCCTGCTGCTCTCATGCCTCTCCTTCGTGTGTGTGATGATGGCCCCGCTGCCTGAGAAGAGGAAGAGAGTGGTGTTGACTCTGGAGAAGAAACAGGAGATATTGGAGAAAGTAGATGCGTGTTCAACCTGGCCCGATCTACTTTGTTTGATATTAAGAGATCCCGAGACAAACTCATGCAGTACACAGCTGGCTTCTCATCGAGAAGCATACGCAACGTGGAGAGGAAGGTGATGTTTACTCCCAAGTTTGCTGAAGTCGACTGCTCCATGTTGATTTGGTATTGACAGCAACGTGCTGCTAGTGTGATGGTACGTGGTACGGAGCTGAAGGCTGCTGCTGAGAAGTTCGCCAGGCTTCACGACGCACTAGACTTCAAGGCTTCCGAGGGTTGGCTCCGTGTTTAAGTTACGGCATGGCCTTACCAACTGTAAGGCTCATGGCGAAGCATTGGACGGTAACGAGGATGGAGTTGACGAGTTTCAGCACAAGGTGAAGGGCTTGATCAACAGGGAGCGCCTCACTCTCAGTCAAGTCTACAACGCTGAGGAAACTGGTTTATTCTATCGCTCTTTGCTAACGAACACTCTAGCCGAGGAGACGGAGAAGCGTGTACCTGGCCGCAAGCTCTCCAAGGAACGGATATCTGCTTTGTGTTGTGCCAATGCTAACGGCATGCACTGGCTTAAGCCTGTTATTGTTGGCCGCGCAAAGCAGCCTTAGTGTCTTCGTGTGGTGATGGATGTCCTTCCTGTCGTCTGGTACCATTCTTTGAAGGCATGGTTTACAGCCCAGATCTTCAAAGACTGGTTCCACCGCCATTTCGTCAAGGAGGTCATCCATTACCAGATGAAGAAACTGTGAATCCCATGCGACCAGGTAAAGGCCCTCCTTCTCCTCGACAATGCACCTGCCCACCCGTGCGACAAGGACTTGGTGGCTGAGAATGGCCGCATTAGGTGCATGTTTCTGCCACCTAATACGACTGCTCTCATCCAACCGATGGACCAAGGAGTGATTATGGCAACGAAGAGGCTGTACTGAAGGAAGTTCCTGGACGAGGTGATGGTTGTTCTCAAGGACGAGGACGAGCGCAGGGAGGTACGGGACACGCGAGGCCAGCGGACTTTGGAAAACCTTCGCCGCTACAACATCAAGTCTGCAATCTACAACTGGGCCAGTGCATGGAAGGAAATCCCTGTCAAGACTCTAGAAAATGGTTGATCTCGTCTGTTTCTCGGAACGGATGTGGAGTATGATTTCCTAGGTTTTGACATGGATGACTTCCATGCACGTCTACGTTCGCATGGCGACGATGTTGATGTGGACGACGTGCGTGAGTGGTTGGATGATGACGAGGGTGATCCTGGGTATCAGACCCTGTCTGACATCGAGATCGCATCGTCAGTTGCAGGTGTCAGTACCCAGCTGAAGATTCCGACGAGGATGGCGACGATGATGCGGACTCCTCTCAGCATGACACAACTCCAGACATCCCCAAGCTGAGCGCACTCCGGGAACACGTAGAGTTTGTTCTCAACTACGTGGAACACCCGGACTGCGACAGGGAGATGGGGCCCTTGGGACTTGTGGAGGAAGTGCGTGCTTTCAGGCAAGCGCATCATTAATTGTCAGAATCGTCGTTCCTTGCGTCAATCAACGATTGACAGTTTTTTCAGGCCTGTGACCCCCGCTGTGCCCAGCCCTGGCTCCACTCCGTTGCCTCCCCAAGACAGGCCCTCATGCTCTGAGCCACACCCCAGGACATCAGCCATGGTGGAGTCACCGCTAGATGTGAGTTTGCATCTTTCTTCTGAGTCGTCTGCAGTGGGTACGCCATCACCACGACCCAGCGACGCACCTCTAGGTCACCTGCCAGTGATACTCTCGGACCCTGACGGTGAATAGACGCCAAGAACTTCTCCACTAGACCACATGGGAATTTACAGTGTCGTGCAGTGAAAAAAACAGTGCATTGTGTTAAGGATTTACAGTTGTGAATGAAAAGACAAACAATTTTGGAACAAAATTTAATGTGAATAGACTTGTTTGTTTTTGCTTTAGAAAATGGTTAGAAGAGTGGGAAAAGTTAAAGTGCAGAGTGCAACACTTAGTAAGTTACAATGGAGCATATGTTAGACAAGAGTGCCACTGTGAAGAGAACGGACTTCTGAGTGCGATTGACTAAGTTCAGTGCAAGACTTCATGAACAGTGTACTGCAAGTGCTTCAGGAAATCCTGCTTACTGTCAGAGTCTGAGAGGAGGTGGTTATTCATCGAGATGGCCATGGACTTGCTGTAAGTAGGCAGAATGTTTCATACTGTACTCTACTGTATTTTCCATACTATGCTTACCTCAAACACCTCGTTTCACTCTTTTATGTCCCTTATTGGTGTGAATATGCTGTGTTTTAGGTGCTGTGCAAGTGCAGTAGGGAGGTGTTTTTCTGAGTTAGGCTAGGTTAGGGTCCTTAACTACCAGTCCAGGAGCCAGGGACTTGTAAGTACCCTGAATGTTGAATATTGTATGAACCAACTTCAAAAACCTCATTTTATGGTTCTTTTGCATTTATTTCAGTCTTTTATGTGCTTTATTTGTGTGATTTGGGTCTTAAATAGGTGCTATGCATGTCCATTGGGAGTTGTATAAGTGTTTTTCTGAGTTATGGTCCATAAGTACAAGTCCAGAAGCTGGGACCCAATATCCAGACAGGACCACTATCCGGACCTGCCTATGGCTCTATTACGTCAGATATTGGAGGGATTACTATTTAGTTTTACTAGCGTTAAAAGAGACTAGGTTGTTTTGTCCCCATTCACTGATCGTAGATAGGTCTTGATTTATGGAGATGGCTGTAGTGAGTTGAGAGGTAGAGATATTAGACTTGTAAATGGGTGTATGAGAGTGAATGAACGTGTTGAGTCATCTGCGTATGAGTGGATGGGATTGTGGGTGACAGATAAGAGATCATTAATATGAACCAGGAATAGGGTTGGCACCAGAACTGACCCCTGTGGCACGCCGGCATTAATTGAGTGGAAATTGGAATATACATCATACATACATATATACAGTAATCCCTTCACTATCCAATATAATAGAGCCAAAGGCATGTCCGGAAAGTGGTCCCATGCAGAAAGTGGGCACCTGCCTGCTGGACTGGTGCTTAAGGTCCCTAACCCAGCTTAACTTTGAAAGCCACCTAAATAACTCCCTACCGGACGTGTATAGCACCTATTTAATCCTATTTAAAACCCTATTCACACCAATAGTGGACATAAAGCTTGAAATAAATGAAAAGGAACCAAAGAATGAGGAATTAGAAGTGACTGTACCTCAGCCAGGGTTCTTACAGCACGTCTGTGGCCGCCTTCTTAAGGCTTTGGCAGTGGTGAAAGTGCTCTTGAAGCACGTACATAATCCAGTGTTGTGCTGCACTGTGTCTTTGCACTGTGAGTTATAATTGTTTAACACTGCACATTGTTAATTGCACCACGCCAGTTTCAACCGCCAGTTTGCACTCCACAGTTAATCCTTTGGACTCTAAATTCTAATTTCTTAACACTGCACAACACTGTAAATTCCCATGTGGTCTACTGGCGAGGTATTGCAGTTTATTCACTGTTTAAAAAAAAAATATAACGAGCACGTGTGGCATCCACTGCGATAAGCATCCACTCACGATCGAAGTTAAGCAGTAACTGTTGGAGTGTTGGTGACGGGGAAACAGAGTTGCCAGATCGCAACAGCCACATTACCAAATTCCTTAATTTTCATTACCAAATTTAACTTTTCATTACCAAATTCGTAAAGTTACCATTTATTCTTCACTAATTATATATACAAGTAGAAATACAGGTAATCATTTTCCTTATAATTAACAGCATGTTGATTATTTTCATGCTGTGTAGGCTAGCACATTAATCAGAGAGAGCAGACAATCCACCATCTCCATCCTGCGTATCCTCATACATGTGAAAAATCCATTTGGTAATGCATTATTCTGATTCATTACCAAACGAATTTTTCATTACCAGGCTCTTGCCTCTCCGGACATTGAGGGGGCTATCCCTACGTGCTAAGGGGTCTTTGTATGCAGCGTGTGTTAGGAGTGTAATGCTGTATGGCAGTGAGACCTGGGCAGTGAAGGAGGAAGACATTCGCCGGCTCAGACGTACAGAAATGACAATGATTAGGTGGATGTGCAGTGCGTCCCTGCGTCCAAGGCCTGGAGGGGCTGGGTTTACAATGGAAGAGTTGAGAGGTAGGATGGGACTGGAGTGTATTGGTGTTGTGATGAGGAGAGGTAGATTGAGGTGGTTTGGACATGTGGAGAGGATGGGGGATGATAGTTGGGTGAGGAAGGTGAGAAGTGTTAATATTGGGGGTGGGGTTATGAGGGGTAGACCGAGAAAGACATGGGACGAGGTCATTAAGTGTGACCTTAGGGTTAAGGGACTGAACAGGGAGGCTACAATGGATCGTGCAGCATGGAGAGCCGCCATTAGGTGACCAAGGCCGACACATGCAAGCATGTTGGAGCCTTTAAAAACGAAAACAAAAACGAAAACGAAATTGGCCCACATTTGGTAATGAAAAATACCAAATGACAACTCTGACAGGGGAGGGGGGAGAAAGGAAGGGGTAAAGGGGCCATGGTGTAAACAGCTGTTCAGCGCCGTGCGGCAATTTCAAATTACTGTAGGGAAAAAATTGTTTTTTGGGGGGATTTTTTCCTTTTTTTGGCCATTTTTGGGTTCTGAAGGTCCAGGTCCACAATGTCCGGTAAGTGGGGTGTCCGGAATGTGGGCGTCTGGATAGTTTAGGGATTACTGTATGTAGGTAGGTCCCGTTACATAGCCACTCGATATATGAGAAACCGATGATACGACCTGGGTAAATTAGGGACTACATTCAAACCGCGGGTTAAGGGACTAAATGGAGAATCAACTTGTCCTTTACTTGAAAATGTCCATTGTTTTACCATATATAAAGATAATCTTATTTTGAAATGCAATGATTGTTTCACATGTCTTATTTATTTATATGATTATAAATATTATTTTATGGGTACTATATAAAGAAACATATTAATGTGCATGACCTCGACATTACGTATCATTTTTGAATGGTCTTGTCCGTTTGTCAGGTAGAGCGTGGAGTCCCTTAAATCTGAAATCCCTTGAGGTCCCTTAAATCGAGGTTTGAGTGTATTTTCATTATCTATCTATCTATCTATTGCCAGACGCCTCAATCCCGTTTGGGGTGGCCACAAACAAATCGCCTCCAAGTCGCCCTGTCCCCCGCCATTTCACTGCCCTGCTCCCAACTCACACCCCCCTCTCTCATATACCTCTCCACCCCATCCCTCCATCTCATCCTCGGCCTCCCCCTCCCTCTTTCCCCCTCCACCTCACTCACATACACTCTCTTCGTCAGTCTTTCACCCTCCATCCTCTCCACATGGCCAAACCACCTCAGTGTGTTTCTCATAACGCTTCCTATCACATCCACATTCACACCACAACGCTCCTTTATATCCTCATTCGTCAGCCTGTCTCTCCACGTGACTCCACAGGCTCCTCTTAAATAACTCATTTCCACTGCTCTCACTCTTGACTTGTGTCCTTCCAACAATGTCCAAGCTTCACTTCCGTACGTTAGAGTTGGTATCACAATACTGTCATGCAGTAACTTTTTCACTTCCATGCTCACTTCCCTGTTTCTTATCACTGCTTTCAAGGAACCAGCAACCTTTCTTCCCTGCTGTACCCTTTCAAGCACTTCACCCTCCAAACCTCCATCCTTACTCATCACACTACCCAAATACTTAAACGTACTCACATTTTCCAATTCCTCACCATCTAAACTCGCCGTACATTCACTAACTTCACCTCTTTCAAAGACCATTACTTTACTCTTCCCTACGTTCACCTTTAGGTTCCGTTTCTTACACACTCTCTCAAACTCATCCACCAAGCCTTGCAGCTCCCCTTCGTCTTCACTCAACAACACAGTATCATCTGCAAACAACAGTACAGGGAGTTTCCAAACACTATCCTCTCTCACCAGGGCCACTCCAACATCCACTACCCTACCTTGTACCTCTTTTATTACCCCATCCATGTACAGATTGAACAACCATGGAGACATGACACATCCCTGTTTCAAACCAACTTTCAAAGAGAAAAATTCACTTAGTTCACCATCCACACGCACTGCAGCCTTAGCACCATCGTACATACTCTTCACAGCATTCAACAACTTCCCATCTACTCCATATATTCTTAACACTTTCCACAATCCTTGTCTATCCACCCTGTCATATGCTTTCTCCAAATCCATGAAAGCCGCATACAACTTCTTTCCCTTCTCTAGAAACTTTTCCACTAAAGATCTAAGAATGAATATCTGATCTACACAACCTCTTCCCTTCCTAAAGCCTCCCTGTTCTTCTCCAACTAATTTCTCTGTTCTTTCTCTAACTCTGTCTATAAGTATCCTACCATACATTATACGATCTTGAAAATCCAATGATACAACATTCATTCTGGGGCGAGGTGGGAGGATTCTAACTCAGTCATCCCAGCAAACGCAGTCATCACCATTTTCTCTCAACCTCGGAGAGAAATAGCATGGCTGCTCAGCTGCAGTGTTGGCAGACGTGCGATAATCATCACAAAATGCGATATTTTGGCACACTTGGTGATATGTGATAGCATGCATGCGATAATGCGATTAATTCATTCATTCATTCATCATCCAATCCTACGTTGCCCCATGAGGAGTGTAGCAGCCCGGTGCTAAGCAAGTTGGTCCTGACATTTAAGATGAGAGTGACCAGCCTCACTCATCCCTGAGTGGCATTACGTGAGCAAAAACCCCAACCATCCCTTGGATATAAACCTTCACCAGCTCAATCTGATTGGAGCTCTGTAATTACCCACAAAACTACCAGAAGCCAAAATTTGGTTATATGGTTACCACCCAGCATAGTAAATGGTTTGCTGGTGTACAGGAAACCATTTGGCTTGCCACCCAGTGTAGAGTCATCCACAGGCAGAAGGAAGAGGAAAGAATGAAGGAAAGAAAGACAGAAGAGGGAGTGTAAAGTCACCCATAGGCAGAAGGACAAGGAAAGAGTGAAGGAAAGAAAGACAGAAGAGGATGGAACTTTCATAATTTCATAATCTGAAAAATAAATCGGGGATTGCAAAATTAACAAGTCTACTGTAAGACTAGTGCAACAGGATTTAGTAACTCCTACAATAACCAGTATTAAAATCTGGTAGGTATTTAACAGTTAACCCCTTAACCGCGGGGATGTCAGAAATGCGCTGTGCCCGTCCCGCGGGGATAATCTCGCTCCAACTGACTTTTTAAAAATATTTGCCAAAAATAATTTATTAGTCCTAGAATATTACAATTACATAAGCTTATAGCACCTACCTTCAGCTTTCTCCTGGGATGTTTGTTGAGCCTTCGTTGACTACCGTAGGACTTGTGGAGACTTCTGAAGTTGGGTAATGAAGTCTCCACTTTACACTTCCCGATACCCTGTAATATGGTTACCACTGCCTGATATTATCACTACAAAGACTAGTCTATGAATTTCAAGTAGTTTGGACTCCACATTAAAAAAAAAAAAAAAAAGCATTGTAAATTTCGAGCGCATACAAGCTTTCCACCCACGCTCGTTCCCTGATGGTATTCTGAGGCGAAGCTGTCATTTATTATTCATAAACACACTCACTCATGCTTTATATTCCTAGTACTTTACTACACTTATTTATATATCCAGTATTTATCCATAAGTTTCAGTACTAGTAGTTTATTTTCATTCCAGGCATTCACTTTCTCGTTCAGTAAACTAGTATAGAGAGCGAAGCTTTCATTTTCATTACTCCAAGTATTTATACATGCTAGAGCATAGCTTTCACTTTCTTTTTCATTACTCCAAGTATTTATATTCTTATATTACTAATTATTTACATTTCTATTTACATTTTCTATTTTACCTACATTATTTACATTTCTATGTTCTTTACACTGTGTTATGCACTGTCACTTGCAGTAACTTATAAAACTATTTTCCACTCTTATATTATATTTACATTCATTGCTTTCACTTTGCTATTTACACAATATTTACATTTCCACTTGAACTGTTTTAGAGTCACTAGAAAGATCGTAGTCACTGTCCATCATTATCGCTGATAAATTAGCCAGTTCACTTTCCACAGCAGAGACACTTAGCTTTTTACCCCTTCCCACATGAGGTTTAGTAGGGTTAGAGGTCACAGGGCCCTTTGCAGCGGGCTCAGAAGCAGCAGAATTGGACAGGCACGAATCCTACATGGTTTCATGTCGAAAGATGACAGTAAACTGAATGATGTGGCCTATGGGCAGGGAAGGGTTGACGATGTCAGCGTGGTGACAGCTGCTAATTTATATGCTATGAAATGATTGGCAGGAGATCTAGTCAATACATAATAAACTAGGTAGCTCCAGGTGAATGTAAATATTACTTAGGTGTCTCCCTTCCCTTCTTATATATATTTTTGTTATGAGAATTGGTCATACAGCATATTTCAAGGGGAAATAAACAAGGAAAATTAGCGAACGAGTGCACGTGGGATGTTGCCAGGTGATAATTAGCCCATTCCAGAGGTATGGCAGTATCAATTACCCTTTCCCTTTCTTTTATATATTATTTTGTATAAGAATAGGGCATAGGGCACATTTCAATGGATAAAATGAGTGGAAACATCCGTCCAGGATTTGTGTAGCGCAGTGCGGCTGGGCAAGTGGGAGGAAAGGGTAATGGTGGGGAGGTAAGGAGGGGAGTCAAGGACAGGGGGAAAAATGGCTAAATTGTCAACAGTGGATGGGAGTACAGATGACATTAGCAGAACTGAGTATAGCTGGACACTGATAGTACTGATAGATGATACAAGCCGCCACTTGAAAGCCCGGGCAAATTCAATATAACACAGAATCACAAAGGTGACGACCCACATTATGATCCCTTGTGCCCGAGCGTCACAAAAGTGACACCCTGCGGTTAAGGGGTTAAACACATTCTGTCTCTCTATCTATCTATCGCCAGATGCCTTAATCCCGTAAGGGATGGCCACAAACAAATCATCTCCATGTCTCTCTCTCCCCCACTTCTGCTCCCAGCTCACACCCCAATCTCTCATATACCTGTCCTCTCCATCCCTCCATCTCATCCTTGGCCTTCACCTCCCTCTCCTCCCCTTCCACCTCACTCACATACAGTCTTCTCATCAGTCTCTCACTCTCCATCCTCTCCACATGGCCAAACCACCTTAATGAGTTTCTCCTAATGCTTCCTATCGCATCCACATCCACACCACAACACTCCTTCATTTTCTTAATTGTCAGTCTGTCTTTCCATGTAACTCCACATGCTCCTGTCAATTAACTCATTTCCACTGGTCTCACTCTTGGCTTCTCTTCCGCCAACAGGGTCCAAGCTTCACTTCCATACATTTGAGTTGGTATCACAATACTGTCATGTAGTAGCTTTTTCACAAATTCAACATTAATTAATCATGCCACATATGAATATATTAATTCCATAGTAATTACTGATTTATGTGAAGAAATGCATTCGTTTATGAGTGCGATTATTTAGATCAAAAAGCAATAATTTTAACGTGCTGGGTATGATAATATGGGTTTGGGAATCTGGTAATGCTGTTCAGCTGGCGACTGCCAGTTTCCCGCCTCCAACACAACATTGCCTCCTATAGATGAGTGTTATGCATGTTTTGTATGTTTGATTAATGTGCAGTCATGTTATTTGCATACTTTTTGCTCTTTAAGGTTGCTTTCTCCACAGTTCAGTAATATCGATATGTTTGTTACATTTGGTATCATATATTTTAGCTTGAAAACTTACCTTTGATGGGGTCCATGAACCCAACCAATATTTTACCATTAGTTACGTGTTTTGTTATACGAGAATTCATCATACGACTATGCCAAATGGAACCTAACTGCTCATATCTTTGGGACCTCCCTGTATATATACAGTGCTCGACAAAAGTATTGTGGGCCTGTGTTAAGGCATGCAATACTTTTGGCGAAAAAAGAATCACCCTTTTTTGGGAGAAAAAATTTAGCCAGAAGTTTTGGACGCAAACATGACGTCATGGCAGCCTGAGGCCTTATTGCACGCTGGTTGGCTGGCGCCTCAGTTGCCTGCGGGCTGCGTGAGAGAGGGGAATCCAGCCGCTCCTCCCTCTCTTGTTACGCCATTTTTTACCTAAGTGAACTGCAGTGTTTTGGCTTTTGCTGCTTCAATATGGCCCCTACCCGTGAATTGTCTAGTGAAATAATATCATAGATCATTGGTCTAAAGGAGGCAGGCCACCCCATGAAGGAAATTAGTGATTTGGTTGGTGTGGCTCGGTCGACAGTGCGGAAGTGGTGTGCCCGTTGCCGAGTGGAAAATGGTGGTGACGTTCCTACAAAGAAACCATGGTCTGGTAGGCCTGGGAAAACTTCCCCGAGGTCTGTTAATGTGCTAAAACGTGCAGTGGAGTCTAATCCTCGTGTGACTGCAAGGAGAATTAAGGAGAGCAACCTGGAAGTGTTTGGCGAGGTTTCAGTGTGTACTATTTCTCGAAGAGTCTATGAACTTGGTTACACAAGCCACAGGCCTGTGAGAAAGCTTCTTACACATAACCAGCGACTTCGTTGGCTTGCCTTTTAACAAGTACCTTACCTGGAGTGAGGACCAATGGTTGTCAGTGTTGTGGTCTGATGAGGCAACGTTTACCGTTACCCGTAATCAAGGAGCGCGCGTGTACCGTCGCAGAAGTAGTGACCCTCTTGACCCCCATTATGTGGAGAGCACAGTTAAACACCCAGATTCACTAATGGTATGGAGTTGTTTCTCTGGTAAGGGGCTGGGGAAGCTTGTTGTTCTTCCCAGGAACTGCAGAGTGAATCAGGACGTTTACCTGGAGCTGCTTTGTGATCATTTACCTGAGTCATTCGAGCTCACAGGTGCACGAGTGTTTCAGCAGGACGGTGCACCTGCTCATAAAGCCAAATCTGTCACCAACTGGCTTCGTGACTGCGAGGTCTCCTTCATGAAAAACTGGCCGGGCAATAGCTCAGACATCAACCCGATAGAAAACCTCTGGTACCCCGTAAAGAAGAATCTCCAAGGGAAGGACGTGAACTCTCTGCCTAAGCTGGAAGCAGCCATTCATGAGTCCTGGGCAAGTATATCACCCCAGCACCTGAGGAACCTTGCCCTTTCACTTCCACGATGTCTCAGATCCGTGAAAAGGTGCAAAGGAAACCCTACCAAGCTTAAAGGTAATTATAATGCATTATTTACATGTTTTTTCCATAGTTGAAAGGTTTGTTTTGTTGGAGGGGCACCGGGCGTGCAATACTTTTGTCGAGCACTGTATATGTATATACATATATATACAGTGGTGGGCAGCGCAAACGAAGAAGGACCTTGTGCAAGCGCAAAACGCAGTCCACAGTTCACTACCTTGGGCAAGCGCAAATGCGCAATCTGACAAATATTTAGCTTGTGCAATGTCGCAAAGCACAAGCGCAAACCATTTGCATATATTTTGGGAATTACTGAAAAATATTGAGATTTAAATAAAACAGCATACCTACTTACTCACTATTATTTATTATTATTTTCTATTATTTGTAATTTGCGCAAGTGCGCAACGTAATATTTAGCTTGTGCAATGCCGCAAAGTGCAAGCGCAAATCATTTGCATATATTTGTGGGAATTACTGTAAAATATATATTGGTGTAATTAAATAAATTACTAAATTAGCAACTTGCCCACCACCTGCAGTGACTGAGGTACAGTAGGCTATTGTCCAGGAAAAACAGCCTACATTTACCAAGGCATTGGCAAAGATCACGTGATTACTGTATCATCAACTCTCTCTCTCTCTCTCTCTCTCTCTCTCTCTCTCTCTCTCAGAATAATGCTCTTTTTCTTTCTCTCTTGTCTTGTCAAGACAATTTATTTAATAATTCAGTATAAATATACAATAGCATATTTAATTCATTACAAAAAATAAAAGATCATGAAAACAAAGTATTTAAATAAAATATCCACAGCCTAATAAATTATTAGGCTGTGGATATTTGATTTAAATGATGTTTTAATGGTTTTTGTAAGGAATTGCATATGCTAATCTTGATAAATAATGTATATTTATTATTTACTACTAAAAATAATTTAAAAAATATTAAAAATACATTATCTGTTAAAGCATATTAAGAAATGCTACTACCCCCTTCCCTCCCACCTCCCCCCACCAACCAGTGTTACCATATCTAGCATAATTTTATTCTTTTAGCATAATTCTGATCAAACTTTGAAGTCTGGATTATTTTTTAGCATATTACAAGTTTTAGCATAATTCTAGCATAATTTAGAATGGAATGGAATAAATTTGGAATAATTTTATAAAAGCTATAAATCAGAGAGAGAGAGAGAGCTGGGCAGGTAGCTGATTGGCGAAGGAATGTGTTGCCATACTGATACCTTAAGAACGATATTAGAGTACTTTGTAGCTCAGCCAACCGTCTATGAGAAAGCATGAGGCAGTTGACTGCCATTCTTTGATTTTTAAATTTAAAAAAAAAAAAAGTTACACCAGTAGTGGAGTACCACTCCATGCAGTAACCTAGCTATTTCATGATGTCGAGCAAGAGGAAGAAAGTTTGTCAAGAGGATCCAGGATTTAGTACTTCAAAAGCTTCATTTGGCAGTGATTCCTGAATAGCAGTGACCATGATTCTGACGTTCCCGAGAAGAAAAAAGAAGGTAGTAAAAAAAGTTACAACCAAACTTTTCTCCCAGAATGGCTGGCTGAAAGTGGCTCATCAGCTGTAGGAAAAACAAAGCTTTTTGTAAGTGATGCAACAGCAGTGTTTCTATTCAGTAAAAGTTATGTGTCATCAAGGCTCGGAGAGAGAAATGTATTATCTTCTGTAGGGAGGAGGCCGTAGCACGGGCCGAACAGGGTAGTACTCCCGAGGGGAATGGGAATGCTGGTGATAGGGAGAGCTGGAGCTCCTGTTTCACTAGCTATCTAACCATCCCCCTTTGCTGACCTTTTCAGTGTGACAGTAACATGGAGAGTAGACCAGCATACTGTCCCAAACATTTCCTCTAACTATCTATGCACTACACCACATGCACTTTACATTTCACACAACGTATCCCACTACGTTACAGGGGTTGGCGCCAGCAAGGGCATGCGGCCAGAAAACTTTGCCTCCGCTACCTAGTGGCGGACTTCTGGGGGGAGGCGTGGCGGGGGTTCCGCCGGCATAGATCATGGGTCCAGGGCGAGATGGGGCTCGGGCCTGTGCTAGAGGGTACAGGGCATTGCGGTTCCCAGGCTGCCGCTTCCGCCCAATAGAGAGGGGCCCGAACCTGGGAGTAGCGCCCCAGGAGGCTGCCCTATCAGTGGGTGTATAATGGTGGGATAGTTGCAGTGCCAAGACGCTTGGAGGGTGTCCCTGCAGCTGTCCTGGCAGGGTGCCCCGAGGCCACTACCACAGCCACTGGTAAGCTGGTGGGCTAGGGGTCCCAGATCCATTGCCTGGACCTGGGACTGTGCAGTGAGTGGGACCTGTGCTGTGTCTGTCCCCATTTATTATTAATACTGAAGATGACAAAACAAAATAAGTTTCCAAGCAAGCCTGAGGACAGTAAATCACCCATGGGGATGAGGGTGGGTTCATGGAATGTGGGAAGTTTGAGGGGAAGAGCAGGGGAAGTCGTTGAGGCATTCAGTAGGAGGTGGGTGGATGTGGCGTGTTTGTAGGAAGTCCGGTACAGGGGTGGATCAGCCAGAAAGATTGTTGGGAAGGACTGTTGCTATAAGTTGTTTTGGCAGGGGGGGACAGACGGATATGGAGGTGTTGGTGTGATGGTTGCGGAGAAATGGGTGGAATATGTTATGAATGTTTTGAGAGTAAGCGATAGGATATTGGTAGTGAAAATTCTGTTGGGAAGAAAGATAGCTGTGATTATATCGGCATATGCTCCACAGGCAGGATTGGATGAATCAGAGAAAGATAGATTTTGGGATGATTTAATACGTGTAGTGGGTGGTATGCGGGATGATGAGATAGTGATTTTGAGAGGGGACTTAAATGGTCATGTAGGTGAAGCAGCACAAGGTTATGAAGGAGTGCATGGGGGATGTGCATATGGTCTAAGGAATGCAGAAGGGGAAAGGATACTCGAGTTTGGGGAGGCAACGGGCATGATTGTGTGCAACACATATTTTAGGAAAAGAGACAGTAGGTTAATTACATATGAGTCTGGGGGAAATAGCAGTCAGATAGATTATTTTCTGGTTAGGAGGGCCGATAGAAGGTTAGTGAGGGATGTTAAAGTTATAGGAAGTGAGGAGTGTGTGCAGCAGCACAAACTATTGATTTGTGATATGTTGCTTAAAGAACAAGTGATGAAAAAGAGGACTTATGTACCTAGGAGGAAAATATGGAAGCTGAAAAACCAAGTAGTAAGGGATGCCTTCTATAGCGAGTTGAGGAGAGTGGTGGCTGAACAGGGAGCTGTAGACAGAGGCGTTAATGAACAGTACAGAGCCCTCAAGAACAATTTCTTGAGAGTTACCGATGTAACATGCGGCTGGACAAGAGGACCACCAAGACATAAAGTAACTTGGTGGTGGGATGAGGGTGTAGAAGCTGCAATTAAGGAGAAAAGAAGGCTTTTCCGGGAATGGAAGAAGGGTGGTAGCAAAGAGGAATATTTGGCTGCCAAGCGTAGGGCTAGGAGAGAGGTATACAGGGCAAAGTCTGAGTCACAGAGACAATTACTTGATAACCTAAATCATGGGGAAAGGAAAAAATATATTTAGGGTGGCAGGTCAGGTGAAGAGGGATAATCGGGATATCATAGGTGAGCAGTGTGTGAAGAATGATGAAGGAAGGGTAGTGGTGAACAGTGAGGATATTAAAGATGCATGGAGAGAGCATTATAACCGGTTGTTGAATGAGGAGTTTGACTGGGACAGGGAAGGTTTGGAGCCAGCAGATCCAGTGTCTGGCCCTTGGCCTTTGATTGATACTGCTACTGTGAGTGAGGCAATAGGCAGGATGAGGGTGGAGAAGGCAGCAGGTGTGTCTGGGTTGACTGCCGAAATGTTGAAGGCCTCAGGCGATAGAGGGGTGAGTTTAGTCACTGACCTGATACATAGGATTATTTATGAGTGTGTTGTCCCACCTAGGTCGGAAGTAGTGGAAGCGATGAAGAAGATTAAGCTGGGAAAGGCCCCAGGAATTGATGGAGTGTGTGGTGAAATGCTTAGGTATGGGGGTGAGATTGTTGTGGAGTGGATATGGAAGTTGTGTAGATTGGCTTGGGAAGAGGGAAGGGTTCCAGAGGACTGGAAATCAGGTATAATTGTTCCTCTATACAAAGGAAAAGGGGAGAGAGAAGTATGTGGTAACCATAGGGGTATTTGCCTTCTTAGTGTGACTGGTAAAATATATGGTAGAATACTCATTGATAGGGTTAGGCATATGACAGAGGAGCTAGTTGGAGAAGAACAAGGGGGATTTAGGAAGGGAAAAGGGTGTGTAGATCAGATATTTGTTCTAAGATGTTTAGTGGAGAAGTATCTAGAGAAGGGAAGGAAAGTGTACGCTGCCTTCATGGACTTGGAGAAAGCTTATGACAGAATAGATAGGAAAGGTATGTGGAAGGTATTAAGAATATATGGAGTGGAGGGGAAATTGTTGAGTGCTGTGAAGAGTATGTACGAGGGAGCTAGGGCTACGGTGTGAGTGGATGGTGAGCTGAGTGAGTTCTTTGATCTCAATGTGGGACTGAAACAGGGGTGTGTAATGTCTCCATGGCTGTTTAATATATATATGGATGGGGTCGTAAAGAAGGTACAAGGTAGGGCAGTGGATGTGGGGGTGGCCCTAATGAATGAGGGTGAGATTTGGAAGCTTCCGGTGTTGCTGTTTGCTGATGATAACAGTATTGTTGAGTGAAGATGAATGGGAGTTGCAAGGTTTGGTGAATGAATTTGGGACAGTGTGTAGGAGGAGGAATCTGAAAGTTAATGTAAACAAAAGTAAAGTTATGGTGTTTGAGAGGAATGAAGTCACAGAGTGTGCAGTGAGGTTGGATGGTGAGGATATGGAGAATGTGAGTGCATTCAAGTACTTGGGTAGTGTGATGAGTAAGGATGGAACTTTGGGGGATGAAGTACGTGAAAGGGTACAGCAGGGAAGGAAGGTTGTTGGCACACTGAAAGCAGTGATGAGAAATAGGGAGCTGAGTATGGAAGTTAAGAAGTCTCTGCATGATGGTATTGTGATTCCTACCCTGACGTATGGAAGCGAGGCGTGGACCTTGCAAGAGGGGAACAAGTCAAGAGTGAGAGCAGTGGAAATGAGTTACTTGAGAGGAGCATGTGGAGTGACATGGAGGGACAGGTTGACGAATGAAGAAGTGAAGGAATGTTGTGGGGTAGATGTGGATGTGGTTGAAAAGATTAGGAGAAATACACTGAGGTGGTTTGGACATGTGGAGAGGATGGAGAGTGAAAGACTGACTAAGAGGGTGTATGTGGGTGAGGTGGAGGGAGGGAGAGGGAGGGGTAGACCGAGGATGAGGTGGAGGGATGGAGTTGAGAGGTATATGAGGGAGGGGGGGTGAGTTGGGGGGAGGGGAGTCAAATGGTGGGTGACAGAGTGACTTGGAGGCGTTTTGTCTGCGGCCACCCTTTGCGGGATTAGGGCGTCGGGCTATAGATAGATAGATAATGTTGTCCCAGATGATTGGCTGAAGAGTGTAATTGTAAATGTGTATAAAGGGAAGGGTGATGCCCTGGAAAGAGGAAATTATAGAGGTATAAAGCTTTTAAATCAGATAATGAAGGTAATGGAGAGAGTTTTAGAAGGTATGATTAGAGAAAGAGTGAATATTGATGAGATGCAATTTGGGTTTATGCCAGGTAGGGGGACCACTGATGCCATTTTCATTGTTCGACAGCTTCAGGAAAAATATATTGGTAGGAGAAGGGATCTTTATTTTGTTTTTGTTGATTTGGAAAAGGCCTTTGACAAAGTCCCTAGAGAGGTGGTGAAGTGGGCAATGAGAAAGCTTGGCTTGGAGGAGTGGCTGGTTAGGGTGGTTATGGCCATGTATGTGGGTGCTCACACCCAGGTGAGAGTGAATGGAGATTTGAGTGATGAGTTTTCCGTGAATGTTGGTGTGCATCAGGGGTCAGTCTTGAGTCCCATGTTGTTTATCATGGTACTTGAAGCCCTTTCACGTGACTTTAGAAACGGACTCCCGTGGGAGTTGTTGTATGCTGATGATTTGGTGTTGATTGCAGAGAATGAAAGGGAGGCGGAGGAAAGGTTTAGGAAGTGGAGAGATGGTATGGGGCAAAAGGGTTTAAGGGTAAATGCAGATAAAACAAAAATGATGATATCTAGGGTTGGTGGCGGTACTGTCAAAGACGAGGGAGAGTGGCCATGTGCAGTGTGCCACAAGGGCATGGGAAGTAATTCCATCTTGTGCGGTGTGTGTGATAAGTGGGTGCATAAGAGATGTAGTGGTATCAGAGGTAGACTGCGAGATAATGCTGATTTTATGTGTACGGCGTGCTGAGGTGAGCAGGTGGAGATCATCAGACTTGAAAGGATTGAACTTGCTGGTGAATCTCTTGAGTGTGTGGAAGAGTTTTGTTATTTGGGAGACATGTTGTGTGCTGGAGGTGGGGCTGGAGCTAGCTCTGTGGCTAGGGTGAGAAGTGGTTGGAAGAAGTTTAGGGAGCTCTTGCCTCTCCTGACATTGAGAGGGCTCTCCCTACGTGCTAAGGGGCCTTTGTATGTAGCATGTGTTAGGAGTGTAATTCTGTATGGCAGTGAGACCTGGGCAGTGAAGGAGGAAGACATTCGCCGGCTCAAACGTACAGAAATGACAATGATTAGGTGGATGTGCAGTGCGTCCCTGCGTCCAAGGCCTGGAGGGGCTGGGTTTACAATGGAAGAGTTGAGAGGTAGGATGGGACTGGAGTGTATTGGTGTTGTGATGAGGAGAGGTAGATTGAGGTGGTTTGGACATGTGGAGAGGATGGGGGATGATAATTGGGTGAGGAAGGTGAGAAGTGTTAATATTGGGGGTGGGGCTATGAGGGGTAGACCGAGAAAGACATGGGACGAGGTCATTAAGTGTGACCTTAGGGTTAAGGGACTGAACAGGGAGGCTGCAATGGATCGTGCAGCGTGGAGAGCCGCCATTAGGTGACCAAGGCCGACACATGCAAGCATGTTGGAGCCTTTAAAAACGAAAACGAAAAACGGTCCAATTAAATATTTTCATAGTAAACACAATACAGTACATAATTAATATGTAACATGAACAGATATAGAATTTTATCATTTAGCTTCAAGTTAGCATAATTCATTTTTTACTTGGAATAATTTTGCTCAATCTAGCATAATTTTTTTTCATTGCCCTAGCATAATTTTGTTGTTCGGATATGGCAACACTGCCACCAACCCACCCTTGCGACCTGCCCCAGCCTCCCCCATCCATTGTCCAGCCATGTGGGAAGCTCCCAAGACCACGTGTCCCTTGGATTGCGCATTCATTTAGGCCCCTTAACTCGACATTTGGTTCATCCCACAGCGCCAGTTCTGCTTACCAAAATTGGCCCACTAGGCACTCAGTGATTTGGCAAGAAAATGATATTGACAGTTTAATATATCACCCTCCACTCGGCAAAAGCGAACATACAGTACTAAATTATAACTTCAGGATAGCATATGACATAGTAAACAGCAATGACAGTTACAAAAAGAGCCTAAACTATAAAAAGGGAAATTATCAAGACCTAAAGAAGTATTTCTTAGAAGTTGATTGGGAAAATCAGCTTAGAGGACAAGATTTAAATGCTGTATATAAAAAATTCTGTGAATTTTATGAAATAGGAGTCCAGAAGTACATCCCACAACACAAAGAAGCAGATAAGAAAATACAGAAATGGTTCAATACAGAATGTAAAAAATCAAAAGAATGAAGAGATTTGTTGTGGAATAGATACAGAAGACACAATAGTGAAAGGGTGTATAATAATTACAAACAGGCAAGAAACAATTATACAAGAATAAGGAGGGAAGCCCAAAAACAGTTTGAGGAGGATAAAAATAGTGATCAACTAAAGCTGTTTTACAGCTATATCAGAAGCAAAACCAAAGTAAAAGATATAATACAATCCATTATGGATGAGGGAATCACTTATACACAAGAGAAAGATATTTGTGAAGCACTAAATAAGAATTTCCAATTAGTTTTTACAGAAGAAAAAAATTTTGAGAGGGACTATGTGGAACAAGCATGTCCACACATACTACCAGATATACAAATAGCAGAAAAAGTAATACAGGAGGAGTTAAGTAGATTAGACAGAGGAAAAGCGAGTGGTCCTGATGAAATTTCATGTTGGGTATTACGAGAATGTGCAAAGGAGTTAAGAAAACTATTATTTTTCATTTTCAAGAAATCCTTGGGTCAAGGTAAACTGCCTGATATTTGGAAAAAAGCAAATATTGTCCCCTTATTCAAGAAAGGAAATAGACAAAATCCACTCAACTACCGACCAGTATCACTGACCAGTGTTGTAAGCAAGGTATTAGAAAAGCCTATTAGAAAAGCTTGGGTAAATCATCTAGAAGAACACAGTATGATAACAGAAAGACAGTTTGGTTTCAGAAAAGGAAAATCATGTGTTACTAATCTGTTGAGCTACTGTGACAGAGTAACAAACACAATACAGGAAAGGGAAGGATGGGTGAACAGTATCTATTTAGATTTCAAGAAAGCTTTTGAAACAGTACCACACCAAAGACTTTTAGGGAAACTGTACCATCAAGGAGGAATTCGAGGCAAACTGTTTTGTTGGATGCAGGACTTTCTCATAAAAAGAGAAATGAGGACAGTACTAAGAGGAAACTACTCATCATGGAAAGAAGTGACTAGTGGAGTACCACAGGGTTCAGTGCTGGCACCAATCATGTTTTTAGTGTATATAAATGATATAAACAGTAACACTGGAAATGAGAGCTATCTGAATATGTTTGCAGATGATGCAAAAATACAAAGGAGAATTACTAACACAGACTCTTGTAAAGAGCTACAAGAAGAATTAAATAAACTTCATGAATGGAGTAGTACATGGCAAATGGAATTCAATGTGGACAAGTGTCATGTAATCAAGTTTGGTAAAAGTGGAAAAAGACCTGATTGGGATTATAAGTTAGGAAATAAAACCCTATACACATCAGAATGAGAGAAAGACCTAGGTGTGATTATCAATAACAGACTATCTCCGGCTGACCACATCAGCGAGAAGGTACGGAACATGTATACACTGCTTGCAAATATGAGAATAGCATTCACATACATAAATGAAGACATGCTAAGAAGGATAATAACATCATTCATTAGACCAACCCTGGAATATGCATCAGTAGTCTGGAGTCCTTATGTCAAAAAGCACATAGACAAGATTAAAAAAGTTCAAAGGGCTGCTACAAGATGGATACCAAGCTTAAGGGACCTAAGCTACGAAGAAAGACTAAATAAACTGAATCTACCAACACTACAGGAGAGAAGGAAAAGAGGTGACATGATAATGCTATATAAGTGCATATCAGGGAAGGAGAAAATAGACATAAATGATTACTTAACATATGGAGAAGCATCAGCAAGAGGACACTGCAAAAAACTGCATAAGAAGAGAGGTGATAAAGACGTAAGGAAATTCAGTTTCCCAAACAGAGCAATTGATCAATGGAATGCACTACCGAATGAAATAGTGTGTGCCAAAACAATTCACAAATTTAAGGATATGTACGATAAATGTGGTTTAAGACACGGGACAGTACGAGCTTGACTCATTCCTGTAAAGATACAATTAGGTAAGGTAAGAACAGGGCAGGTGCGCAAGGCAGGTGTGCAAGCGCAAATATAGTTGTTCAAGCGCAACTAAGTTTGTGCTTGCTCACCTACCTTTTCATGTGCACAAGCGCAAAATTGCGCATGGGCTCGTGTGGTGCGCAATGTGCAAACGATATCACCGGAGAGCAAGGGTGCGCAATTGTGCTTTGCGCAAGTGTTTGCGCACCTGCCCAGCACTGTATATATATATATATATATATATATATTTATATACAGTATATACAGTAGAACCTCTCTCATTCGGACTATATGGGGGGAAGGGTTGTCCGAATTAGCAGATTGTCCGGACCATCAGGGTAATCTTCAGTTCATACCAAACTCTATCTACATATGGTATGTTTGTTAATTATTAACATATGTGGCATATGCCAACCCTACGTAACCGCAAAAGATGAAAGGATACTGGTACTAAAATAACAAAACTAATCATGTAAGATAGTTTTGTATTGCATAATTTACAGGTAAGGCCATGACAAGAAACTAGCCTACATTTTAAATTGTAGTAAGTGACTGAGGCCCGTGTAGGCAAAAATATAAATGAATTAATTAACTGTAATATTTGGAATAAAAATAAAACTTATGTAGGCAAAAAATACATTGTCATCTTTGGTATATTGATAACACCCATATGGGCAAGAAGCTAATGTTTGATGTACAAGTAAAGCACATTTAAGTACAAAAAATAACCTACAGTAATCACTAAACACTGCAGAATATTCTGACCCATTTTTGTGTAAGCAAACTCCTCCTTTTAACACCTTTATTCATTACAGAAGCTACACTTGCATTAAAGGGCATGGTAAGGAGGATTAACTTTTGAAATACAGCGTAAAAATATAAATGGTTGGTGAACTAGTTGATGGAACGAATGCTAGCGTGTGTTTAAACAGGCGCCCATGTAGCGACCTAGCGTGATCCGAGACTAAACGAATGACGATCGCTTTCCGCGCCGATACTGAAAATGCCTTTAGAATTACTTTCAACATATTTTTGGAGCTTATTATTTTTAAATTTTGTCCGGATTAACAGAAGTCCGGATTAAAGGGGTCCGGACTAAAGAGGTTCTACTGTATATATATACAATATATATATATATATATATATATATATATATATATATATATGTAAATATATAAATATATATACACACACACACACACACACACACACATATATATTCAGTGCTTGGATGTTCCGCCAAAACCTCGTGAGCCATGAAACGTTGAAATGTGGAGTTAAGAATCAATGGGAAAAATAGAGGAGCGTTCCGGTAGAACACGTACCGACCCTATCAGAAAGTACTATAACACCAAAGAGGCCATACCCAAAATTAAATGAATGTTTGTTACTGCTAGAACAGCATAACACAAGAAACATATGCCTGAAAAGACATTAAAACTGTTGTAAAGAGCTGCAGCACCGAAAATCCATACCAGAAAGAAAATGAAGATTGGCTTGAGTGGCAAGTGAAGGTGTGTTGAGAGTGGATGGGCTAGTTCCCGATGTCACTAACCAAGGAAAAGCTGCCACTTTTCACCGCATTATTTAATTTTCAACATCAAAGTAGGTCAGCTAAACCCCAGTCATTTTATGTGCCCTCTTTGTCACTAGAAGGAAGGGAGAAATTACAGCAACATTATTTTACTCACTGCTACAAGGAAGAGGCTGTAACATAATCAAATAGAATAAAAAATTGGTGGGCCGAGTCTACCATCTCTGTATTGGGACGGTTATTATTCTTTCCTTCCTTAAATATCTATAAGCTTTATTTTACATCCATTTCAGGTATTTGTCCATCAGAACAAAAATAAATAGTGTTACGAGAAACATGTAACAATTCCTTGTTAAGAAATAGTAGCACGACACGGCTGACAATCGTACGTTACGATTACAAACAATAACAAACTCACGTGTGTTTACTGCCCAGCTAGACCTGCTGTGTATTCACGACACGGCTGAAGATTCGTACATTACGATCATAAACAATAACAAACACGTGTGTCTTCTGCCCTGCTGGACCTGCTGTACAATATATGGATCGTGGAAAGCTGTTGCATAGAAAAATGGACAGTGCTTTGACTGATCATCGGTACGCATCATCTGCTGAGTGTCGGCTGCCTGCTGGGAGCATTGAATTGTGGGGAAATTTGCGAATTGTGAGACAACTCGGAAACTTTTTTCTTGCCCAAAAAATACGTCCAAATACGAGGATTTATTGTATACACACACACGTATACAGTATATACATACAGTCGACCCTCTGTCTTCGCGGGGGCTAGGGGCCTGAGACCCCTGTGAAGATCGAAAATCCGTGTAAAATTGGTGCCTCCCTAAAAACACCCATAGCCCCCCATTTCCTTCTTTAATGAAAGAAAACCCCTGTGTACATGTCAATAAACACTTTATATATAATTAAATATGAAGAAAATAGTTTAATTGCGTAGGTGGATGGCCGCTCACACCGCTCGTCACAGCTACACTCTCACCCTCTACCACCGTTACCATGGTAACCACTCCAGTCGTCACACCACTGCAGAAAACAAACAAAACATGTTTCGTAAATACTTCCTCCACCACTTCCTGTGTACAGTGTTGTTCTTGTACTGTACTTTATACAGTAATATATGGTACTGTGCTTAATTGCTAACAAATGTGCGGGCGGAATGCAGCGTGTGGTGCCCGATTTGAATTTGTTTCCATTTTTCTCTGGACTTCAAAAAAGGTGATTTGGGTTCCCTGGTGACAAACCGCAAACAATTGAAACTGCAAACAGAGGAACCGCGAGGACAGAGGGTCGACTGTATATATATATATATATATATATATATCTATATATATATATATATATATCTATATATATATATATATCTATATCTATCTATATATATATATATATATATATATATATATATATATATACAGTACAGTATATCCATCCATCATCCAATTCTACATTGCCCCATGAGGAGCGTAGGAGCCTGGTGCTAGGCAAGTTGGTCCTGACATTTAAGATGAGAGTGACCAGCCTCACTTATCCCTGAGTGGCATTACGTGAGCAATAAGCCCCAACCACCCCATGGATGTAAATCTTCACTGACTCAATCCGATTGCAGCTCCATAATTACCCACTAAACTACCAGACAGCAGTATTTGGTTATATGGTTACCACCCAGCATAGTAAATGGTTTCCTGGTGTACAGGAAACCATTTGGCTTGTCACTCAGTGTAGAGTCACCCATAGGCAGAAGGAAGAGGAAAGAATGAAGGAAACAAAGAAGAGGAAGTGTAAAGGCACCCGTAGGCAGAAGGACAAGGAAAGAATGAAGGGAAGAAAGACAGAAGAGGATGGAAGGAAAGAAGGATGGAGGAGAGGAAAGGGCAGACACCCGAGAGCAGCACTACATTGAGTGAGTGGATGGTGAGCATTCCCACCTACCACTAAATATATATATATATATATATATATATATATATATATATATATATATATATATATATATATATATATATATATATATATATATACAGTAATCACTCTAATATCCGGACGCCCAATAACCGAACATCCCCACTAACCGAACCTTATCGTCCTGGGATCAAACATTCCCAAAATGGTCTGAAAAAATTAAAAAAAAAAAAATCGATTTTTTGCCGTCCGTAATTTGAACTTGCCGCGCGCGCCGCGTGAGAGCATTGTTTTGGTTCATCATTCCTCTGACGTCCGATAGAGCGCCACTGCATCCTCCCCACTTCCCGCCTGTCTCTCACTGCGACTGGACCTACGCTCTTCGCCATGGCTGCCCATGTGCTCGCTTTTGTGGTGGTGCCGTACTTGCTGCAAGGCCTCCTGCTGCTCTCTGCCCTCCTCTTAGTGTGTGTGATGATGGCCCCGCCTCCTGAGAAAAGGAAGAGAGTGGTGTTGACTCTGGAGAAGAAACGGGAGATATTGGAGAAAGTTGATGCGGGTTGGTCTTCTTCACGCACTCTCCGCGAGTTTGACCTGGCCCGGTCGACTTTGTTCGATATCAAGCGTTCCCGAGACAAGCTCATGCAGTACACGGCTGACTTCTCGTCGAGAAGCAAACGCAACGTGGAAAGGAAGGTTATGTTTACCCCCAAGTTTGCAGAAATCGACCGATCCACATTGATTTTGTATCGACAGCAACGTGCAGCTGGTGTGATGGTACGTGGAACGGAGCTGAAGGCTGCTGCTGAGAAGTTTGCAAGGCTTCACGACGCCCTAGACTTCAAGGCCTCCGAGGGTTGGCTCTTCGTGTTCAAGTTGCGACATGGCCTTACTAACCGTAAAGCACATGGCGAAGCATTGGACGCTAACGAGGATGGAGTTGACGAGTTTCGGCACAAGGTGAAAGGCTTGATCGACAGGGAGGGCCTCACTCTCGGTCAAGTCTATAACGCTGACGAAACTGGCCTATTCTATCGCTCGGTGCCAACGAACACTCTAGCCGATGAGACGGAGAAGCGTGTACCTGGCCGCAAGCTTTCTAAGGAACGGATATCTGTTTTGTGTTGTGCCAATGCTAACGGCATGCACCGGCTTAAGCCCGTTATTGTTGGCCGTGCAAAGCAGCCTCGGTGCCTTCGTGGGGTGATGGATGTCCTTCCTGTCGTATGGTACCATTCTTTGAAAGCATGGTTCACAGCTGTGATTTTCAAAGACTGGTTTCACCGTCACTTCGTCAAGGAGGTCATCCAGTACCAGACGAAGACACTGGGAATTCCTCGCGACCAGGTAAAGGCTCTTCTTCTCCTCGACAATGCACCTGCCCACCCGTGCGACAAGGACTTGGTTGCTGAGAATGGCTGTATTAGGTGCATGTTTCTGCCACCTAATACGACTGCTCTCATTCAACCCATGGACCAAGGAGTGATCGTGGCAACAAAGCGCCTGTACCGTCGGAAGTTCCTGGACGAGGTGATGGTTGTTCTCGAGGACGAGGACGAGCGCAGGGAAGGACGTGACACTCGAGGCAAGCGGACTTTGGAAAACCTTCGCCGCTACAGCATCAAGTCTGCGCCGTACAACTGGGCTAGTGCATGGAAGGAAGTCCCTGTGAAAACTCTTGAAAATGGTTGGTCTCGTCTGCTTCTCGGAACAGATGTGGAGTACGATTTCCTAGGGTTTGACGTGGATGACTTCCATGCACGGCTATGTACGCACGGCGACGATGTTGATGTGGATGATGTTCGTGAGTGGTTGGACGACGACGAGGGCGATCCTGGGTATCAGACGTTGTCTGATATCGAGATCGCGTCTTCGGTTGCTGGTGTCAGTCCCGAACTTGAAGATTCCGACGACGAAGGCGATGATGATGCGGACTTCTCTCAGCAGGACACTACTCCAGCCATCCCCAAGCTGAGCGCACTCCGGGAACATCTAGAGTTCGTCCTAGACTACCTGGAACACCCGAACTGCCACAGGGAGATGGGGCCCTTGGGACTCGTGGAGGAAGTGCGTGCTTTCCGGCAGCGCATCATCAATCGCCAGAATCGTCGGTCCTTGCGTCAGTCAACGATTGACAGTTTTTTCAGGCCTGTGACCCCCGCTGTGCCAAGCCCTGGTTCCACTCCGTTGCCTCCCCAAGACAGGCCCTCATGCTCTGAGCCACAGCCCAGCACATCAGCTACAGTGGAGTCACCGCTCGATGTGAGTTTGCGGCTATCTTCAGAGTCTTCTGTAGTCGGTATGCCATCACCACGACCCACCGATGCACCCCTTGGTCGCCTGCCAGTGATACTCTCGGACTCTGACAGTGAATAAACAACAAGAACTTCTCCACTAGACCACACGGGAATTTTGAGTGTTGTGCAGTGAAAAAAACGGTGTGTTGTGTTAAGGTTTTCAAAATGAGAGAAAAGACTCAGTAGAAAAGAAATTTAACGTAACTAACCTTCTTTGTTTTGGCTTTGGAAAATAAAAAAAACTTGGGAAAAGTTGATGTGCAACACTAAATTAAAATGGAACATTATTTGGACTAAAGTGAACACTGTGAAGAGAACGGACTTCTGTGTGTTATTGACTAAGTTCAGTGCAAGACTTCAGGAAGAGTGTACTGCAAGTGCTTCAGGAAATCGTTCTTACTGTCAGAGTCCGAGAGGAGGCGGTTATTCATCAAGGTGGCCAGGGACTTGCTGTAAGTAGCCAGAATGTTTCATATTGTACTTTTTTCCATACTATACTTACCAGAATGTGTCATACTGTACTTTTTTCCATACTATACTTACCTCATGCATGTGCAGTAGGAATGTGTTTTTCAGAGTTAGGTTCGGTTCGAGTCCATAAGTACCAGAATGTTTATTAATGTATGAACATACTTCTAAACCCTCATTTTATGTTTCTTTTGCATTTATTTCAGTCATTTATGTGCCTTATTGGTGTGATTTGGGTGTTAAATAGGTGCTATGCATGTCCGGAGGGAGTTGTATAGGTGTTTCTCTGAGTTAGGGTCCATAAGTACAAGTCCATAAGCTGGGGCCCAATATCCGGACGAAACCAATATCCCAACCTACCGATGGCTCTATTGATCCGGATATTGGAGGGGTTACTGTGTATATATATATATATATATATATATATATTTATATTTATGGTGGTATTTGTATATTTAAGAGGAGCCTGTGGAGTCACATGGAGAGACAGACTGACAAATGAGGATGGAAAGGAGCATTGTGGTTTGGATGTGGATGTGATAGGAAGTTTTAGGATTCCTGACACACATTGAGGTAGTTTGGCCATGCGGAGAGGATGGAGAGTGAAAGACTGATGAAAATAGTGTATGTGAGTGAGGTGGAGGGGGAGAGAGGGAGGGGGAGGCCAAGCCCGTTTGGGGTGGCCACAAACAAATCGCCTCCATGTCGCCCTGTCCCCCGCCATTTCACTGCCCCGCTCCCAACTCACACCCCCCTCTCTCATATACCTCTCCACCCCATCCCTCTATCTCATCCTCGGCCTCCCCCTCCCTCTTCCTCCCTCCACCTCACTCACATACATATATATAAATAATCCTTCCACTGTCCGATGTAGTAGACCCAAAGGCATGTCCAGAAAGTGATCCCGTCTGGAAAGTGGGCCCCTGCCTGCTGGGCTGGTACTTGTGGACTCTAACCCAGGCTAACTTTGAAAGCCACCTAAATAACTCCCTACCGGACATGCATAGCGCCTATTTAAACCTATTTAAGACCCTATTCACACCAATAATGGACATAAAGCATGAAATAAATGAGAAGGATCCAGTGAATAAGGAATTAGAAGTGGTTATAGAAAATATTTAGCAGTGTACAGGGTACTTACAGCACGTCTGTGGCCGCCACCTCCAAGGCTCTGGTAGTGGTGAAAATGCTCTTGAAGTGTGTACAGTAATCCAGTGTTGTGCTACACTTAATTCTTTGCACTGAGAGTTCTCAATTGCACATTCAGTTCTTAATTGCACCACACCAGTTTCAACTGGCACGTTGCACTCCACACTTAACCCCTTAACCACGGGGATGTCGGGAGTGTGCCGTGCGCGTCCCACGAGGATAATCGCACTCTGACTGACTTTTTAAAAATATTTTGCCAAAAATCAGTTATCAGTCCTAGAATATTACAATTACATATGCATATGGCACATACCTTCAGTTTTCTCCTGCGATGTTTGTTGAGCCTTTGTCGACTACCGTAGGACTTGTGGAGACTTCTGAAGTTGGGTAACGAAGTCTCCACTTTACATTTCCCGATACCCCATAATATAGTTACCACTGCCTGATAATATAACTACAAACACTATTCTATGAATTCAAGTAGTTTGGAATCCATATTCCAAAAAAAAAAACACTGTGAAAGCAACGTAAATTTCGAGCGCATATGAGCTTTCCACCCACGCTTATTCCCCAATGGTATTCTGAGGCAGAGCTGTCATTTATTATTCATAAACACACTCACACTTTATATTCCTAGTACTTTATTACACTTATTTATGTACTGTATACAGTATTTATCCATAAGTTTTTTTCAGTACTAGTTTATTTTCACTCCAGGCATTCACTTTCTCGTTCAGTAAACTAGCGTAGAGAGCGAAGTTTTCACTTTCACTTTCATTACTCCAAGTATTTATACACGCTAGAGCAGAGCTTTCACTTTCACTTTCATTACTCCAAGTATTTATACTCGTATTCTTATATTACTATTTACATTTTTATTTACATTCTCTATTTTATTTACATTTCTATTTTATTTACACTATGTTAGGCACTGTCACTTGCAGTAACTTATAAGACTATTTTCCACTGTTCAGTTATATTTACATTCATTGCTTTCACTTGCTATTTACACATTATTTACATTTCCACATGCACTGTTTTAGAGTCACCAGATAGATCGTAGTCATTGTCCATCATTATCACTGATAAATTAGCCAGTTCACATTCCACAGCAGAGTCATTTAGCCCTTTACCCCTTCACACACGAGGTTTAGTAAGGGTAGAGGTCACAGGGCCCTTTGCAGGGGGGTAAGGACATGCGC
Source organism: Coenobita brevimanus (assembly GCF_032717465.1). NCBI lineage: Eukaryota > Metazoa > Arthropoda > Malacostraca > Decapoda > Coenobitidae > Coenobita > Coenobita brevimanus. The sequence goes on from NC_137017.1 coordinate 15,840,032, forward strand.
GAATCGGACGTGGTTTCACCTTGAAAGACGACAGTAAACTGAATGATGTGGCCTAGGGGCAGGGAAGGGTTGACGATGCCAGCGTGGTGACAGCTGCTAATTTATATGCTATGAAATGATTGACAGGAAATCTACTCAATGCATAATAAACTAGGGAGTTCCAGGTGAATGTAAATATCACTTAGGTTTCTCCCTTCCTTTCTTATCATTCATTCATTCATTGCCAGACGCCATGTATCTCAAACGGGGTGGTCAAGGGCTTAGAGTTAATTGTTTTACAGGGAGAGGCACTAATCCTCCACCAACCCCACTTGACACATAGGGAGAACGTTATGCCAACAGCATCTGGTGTTCCCAGGCGGTCACCCATCCAAGTACTAACCAGACCCAACGTTCGTTTCTTATATATACAATAATCCCTCAGATATCCGAACGCCCAATATCCGAACATCCCCACTAACCGGACATAATCGTCCTGGGATCCAACATTCCCAAAATGGTCCGATAACCGCAAAAAAATCGGGGGGGGGGGGGGATGAATTTTTCCCGCCTGTAATTTGAACTTGCCACACGTGGCTTGGGACAGCTTTGTTGTGGCACGTCATTCCTCTGACGCCCGATAGAGCACCATTGCATCCTCCCCACTTTCCGCCTGTCTCTCTCCACGAGTGCATGCTCGTCGTCATGGCTGCCCACGTGTTCGCTTTTGTGGTGGTTCCTTACCTGGTGCAGGCACTCCTGCTGCTCTCGGGCCTCTTATTAATGTGTGTGATGATGGCCCCGCCGCCTGAGAAGAGGAAGAGAGTGGTGTTGACTCTGGAGAAGAAACGGGAGATATTGGGGAAAGTAGATGCGGGGTGGTCTTCTTCCCGCATCCTCCGCAAGTTCAACCTGGCCCAATCTACTTTGTTCAATATCAAGAGATCCCGAGACAAACTCTTGCAGTACACGGCTGACTTCTCGTCGAGAAGCAAACACAACGTGGAGAGGAAGGAGGAAGGTGATGTTTACTCCCAGGTTTGCTGAAATCGACCACTCCACGTTGATTTGGTATCGACAGCAACGTGCTGCTGGTGTGATGGTACGTGGAACGGAGCTGAAGGCTGCTGCTGAGAAGTTCGCCAGGCTTCACAACGCCCTAGACTTCAAGGCATCCGAGGGTTGTCTTTTTGCGTTCAAGTTACGGCATGGCCTTACCATCGGTAAAGCTCATGGCGAAGCTTTGGATGCTAACGATGATTGAGTTGACAAGTTTCGGCACAAGGTGAAGGGTTTGATCGACAGGGAGGGCCTCACTCTCGGTCAAGTCTAGAATGCTAACGAAACTGGTTTATTCTATCGCTCTTTGCCAACGAACACTCTACCTGAGGAGACGGAGAAGCGTGTACCTGGCCGCAATCTCTCCAAGCAACGGCTATCTGCTTTGTGTTTTGCCAGTGCTAACGGTATGCACCGGCTTAAGCCTGGTATTGTTGGCCGTGCAAAGCATCCAGGGCATCTTCGTGGGGTGATGGATGTCCGTCCTGTCATCTGGTACCATTCTTTGAAGGCATGGTTTACAGCCCAGATCTTCAAAGACTGGTTCCACCGCCACTTCGTCAAGGAGGTCATCAATTACCAGACGAAGACACTGGGAATCCCACGCGACCAGGTAAAGGCCCTCCTTCTCCTCGACAATGCACCTGCCCACCCGTGCAACAAGGACTTGGTGGCTGAGAATGGCCAGATTAGGTGCATGTTTCTGCCACCTAATACGACTGCTCTCATCCAATCGATGGACCAAGGAGTGATCGTGGCAACAAAGCGCCTATACCGCTGGAAGTTCCTGGACGAGGTGATGGTTGTTCTCGAGGACAAGGACGAGCGCATGGAGGGATGGGACACACGAGGCCAGTGGACTTTGGAAAACCTTCGCCACTACAACATCAAGTCTGCAATCTACAACTGGGCCAGTGCATGGAAGGAAGTCCCTGTCAAGACTGTAGAAAATGGTTGGTCTCGTCTGCTTCTCGGAACGGATGTGGAGTACGATTTTCTAGGGTTTGACGTGGATGACTTTCATGCACGGCTACGTACGCATGGCGACGATGTTGATGTGGACGTTGTACGTGAGTGGTTGGATGACGACGAGAGCGATCCTGGGCATCAGACATTGTCTGATATCGAGATCGCGTCTTCAGTTGCAGGTGTCAGTACCCAGCTTGAAGATTCCGACGAGGACGGTGACGATGATGCGGACTCCTCTCAGCATGACACTACTCCAGCCATCCCCAAGCTGAGCGCAGTGCTGGAACACCTAGAGTTCGTTCTGGACTACCTGGAACACCCGGATTTGCGACAGGGAGAAGGGGCCCTTGGGACTTGTGGAGGAAGTGCGTGCTTTCAGGCAGCACATCATCAATCATCAGAATCGTCAGTTTTTGCGTCAATCAACAATTGACAGTTTTTTCAGGCCTGTGACCCCCGCTGTCCCCAGCCCTGTCTCCACTCCGTTGCCTCCCCAAGACAGGCCCTCATGCTCCGAGCCACAGCCCAGCACATCAGCCACGGTGGAGTCGCTGCTCGACGTGAGTTTGCGTCTGTCTTCAGAGTCATCTGCAGTGGGTACGCCATCACCACGACCCAGCGATGCACCCCTAGATCATCTGCCAGTGATACTCTCGGACTCTGACAGTGATTAAACAGCAAGAACTTCTCCACTAGACCACACGGGAATTTACAGTGTTGTGCAGTGAAAAAAACAGTTTGTTGTGTTAAGGATTTACAATTGTGAGTGAAAAGACTAATTTGGAACAAAATTTAACGTAAATAGACTTGTTTGTTTTTGCTTTAGAAAATGATTAGAAGAGTGGGAAAAGTTAAAGTGCAGAGTGCAACACTTAGTAAGTTACAACGGAGCATAAGTTAGACAAGAGTGCGCACTGTGAAGAGAACGGACTTATGAGTGCGATTGACTAAGTTCAGGGGAAGACTTCATGAACAGTGTACTGCAAGTGCTTCAGGAAATCCTTCTTACTGTCAGAGTCCGAGAGGAGGCGGTTATTCATCGAGATGGCCATGGACTTGCTGTAAGTAGGCAGAATGTTTCATACTGTACTTTTTTCCATTCTATACTTACCTCAAACACCTCATTTCACTCTTTAATGTCCTTTATTGGTGTGAATTGGGTGTTAGGAGCTATGCATGTGCAGTAGGAAGGTGTTTTTCTGAGTTAGGCTAGGTTAGGGTCCGTAAGTACAAGTCCAGGAGCCAGTAACCAGAATGTTTAGTATTGTATGAACCTACCTCTAAACCCTCATTTTATGCTTCTTTTGCATTTATTTCAGTTATTTATGTGCCTTATTGGTGTGATTTGGGTCTTAAATAGGTGCTATGCATGTCCAGAGGGAGTTGTATAGGTGTTTCTCTGAGTTAGGGTCCATAAGTACAAGTCCATAAGCTGGGGCCCAATATCTGGACAGGACCACTATCCGGACCTGCCTATGGTCCTATTACGTCAGATATTGGAGGGATTACATATTTTGTTATGAGAATAGGTCATACGGCATATTTCAAGGGGAAATAAACAGGGAAAATTAGCGAACGAGTGCACGTGAGGTGTTGCCAGGTGATAATTAGGCCATTCCAGACATATGGCAGTATCAGTTACCTTTTCTTTTTCTTTTATATATTATTTTGTATAAGAATAGGGCATAGGGCACATTTCAATGGATAAAATGAGTGGAAAAATCCATCCAGGATTTGTGTAGCACAGTGCAGCTGGGCTGGCGGGAGGAGAGGGTAATGGAGGGGAGGTAAGGAGGGGAGTCAAGGACAGGGGGAAAAATGGCTAAATTATCAGCAGTGGATGGGAGTACAGATGACATTAGCAGAACTGAGTATAGCTGGACACTGATAGAACTGATAGATGATACAAGCCACCGCTTGAAAGCCATGGCGAATTCAAAATAACACAAAATCACAAAAGTGACGCCCCGCAGTATGATCCCTTGCTCCCGAGCATCACGAAAGTGACGCCCCGCGGTTAAGTGGTTAATCCTTTGCTCTCTAAATTCTAATTTCTTAGCACTGCACAACACTGTAAATTCCCTTGTGTTCTAGTGGCGAGGTATTGCAGTTTATTCACTGTTTATTCACAACAACAAGCACAGGTGGCATCCATTGCGATGAACATCCACCCTGTACGGTGTTTAGGTAGTAACTGGGGAGCGGGGGAGGAAGGAAGGGTTGAAGGGGTGCATAAACAACAGCTGTTCGGCGCCACGTGGCAATTTCAAATTATGTTTGGGAAAAAATTAGTATTTTGGGGGGATTTTTTTCTTTTTTTGGCCATTTTTGGGTTCCAAAGGTCCAAGCCCACAATGTCCGGTAAGTGGGGAGTCCGGAAAGTGGGCGTCCAGATAGTACAGGGATTTCTGTATATATATATATATATATATATATATATATTTATCATTTTGTTCTGTTTTTAAAGGCTCCAACATGGTATGTGTCAGCTTTGATCACCTAATGGCGGCTTTTCCATGCTGCTTGATCTCTGGCAGCCTCCCTGTTCAATCCCTTATCCCTGAGGTCATACTCAATGACTTTGTCCCAGGTCTTTTTCGGTCTGCCACTGGTAGTCCTACTCCTAACATTTCCACTTTCTGCACCCAGTAGTCATCCCCCATCCTCTCCATATGACCAAACCATTTCAATCTACCTCTCTTCATCACAACATCAGTACACTCCAGTCCCATCCAACCTCAACACTTTCATTGTAAACCTAGCTCCCCCCCTCCTCCCCAGGTCTCTCACTCAAGGACACATGCCACATCACCTAATCATTGTCATTTCTGTATGTTTGAGAATATGAATATCTTCTTCCATTACTTCCCAAGTCTCACTACCATACAGCATCACACTCCAAACATATGCCACGTACAAAATCCTTTAGCATGGTGGGAGACCCCTCTCAGTGTCTTGAGAGGCAACAGCTCCCTGAACTTTTTCCAACCACTCCTCGCTCTGGTCACGGAGCTAGCTCTAGTCCCACCTCCAGCACATAACATGTCTCCCAAATAACAAAGCTTCTACACACTCGAGAGACTCACCAGCAAGATCAGTCCTTTCTTGCCAAATGACCTCCACATGCTCTCCCCAACGCAGCACACACGTGAAATTAGCATTAGCCCACAGTCTACCTCTAATACCACTACATCTCTTATGCACCCACCTATCACAAACACTGCACGAAGTGGAATTATTCACCACGCTCTTGTGGCAAGCCGCACATGTCCAGTCTCCCTTTTCTTTGATGGTACTGCCTCCAGCCCTAGATACCATCACCTTTGTTTTATCTGCACATACTCTCAGGCCCTTATGCCCCATACCGTTTCTCCACTTCCTAAATCTTTCCTCCACGTCATTTTCATCCTCTGCAGTCGACATGAAATCATCGGCATACAACATCTCCTATGGGAGTTCATTTCTGGTTATGTGAGAGTCTTCAAGCACCATGATAAACAACAGGGGGCTCAATACTGACCCCTGATGCACACCAGCATTCACATAAAACTCATCACTCAAATCTCCATTCACTCTTACCTGGGTGGGAGCACCAACATACATAGCTGTAACCACTCTAATCAGCCACTTCTTGATGCCAACCTTTCTCATTTCTCACTTCTCCAGCTCCCTAGGGACTCAGTCGAAAACCTTCTCCAAATCAGCAAAAACAAAGTACAGATCTCTTTCTTTCTTATGTTTTTCTTGATGCTATCAAACAGTGATATATTGTATCAGTGATCCCTTTGCCTGGTATAAACCCTAGCTGGATCTAATCAATATCCATCCTTTTTCTAATCATACCTTTTAGAACTCTCTCCATTACCTTCATTATCTGGTCCAAGAGCTTTCTGCCTCTATCATTTCTTCAGGGTATCACCCTTCCCCTTGTGCACATTTACAATCACTCTCTTCAGCCAATCATCTGGGACAACACACTCATATATAATTATATTTACCAGGCCAGTAACTATCCCTACTCTATATCACCTGAAGCCCTCAGCATTTCAGCAGTCAGCCCAGACACATCTGCCCCTTTACCCATGTGCATCCTGCCTGTTGTCCTGCTCACAGTAGCAGCATCAGTCAGAGGCCAAGGACCAAACATTGGATCTGCTGACTCATATATATCATTTATAAAGGCTCCAACGTGCTCGCATACTGTATATAATGTAGGTATTGTGTGTGGAGTAACAGATGCTAATGCAAGTTATTTTCCAGCCCTTAACATGTCGTGTGAAGCACCCTGATGGGACAGCAGAGAATATCATCCTGAATCACTCCTTCAATGAGCAGCAGATCACATGGTTTAAGGCTGGTTCAGCTCTTAACCACATGAAGGAGGTGTCTGCTAAGAAGTGAAGAGGTTTAGCTGAGGAGTTGTAAATACAGCCCGTATTACATCTCTTAGAAGTTTCTGTACTTAGCATGTATCTTAAGAAAATGGTACAGGTAACACTCTTTTATCTATCATTAGTTCTCATACTTGGCATAGTGTATTATAAGAGATAGCTAGTCTGTATCCTATGTACACCTGAAAGCACTAGTTTCTCCCCTCCCAGTAGCTGGAGTCATGGCCAGTGAACGACTGGGCCGTCAGACACCCCCCACCGACCGCCCCTACCGCAAACCCACTGTAAGCGTTGTTGGGTAGATGTAGAACAGCCAAAGATGGTGATGTTACAATGTGTCATGATTGTTTTTATTGACAATCAGATCCAGTAGGGGTAAGTAAATAAAGGTATTTAATGTGTAATACTGTGCTGTTATCCACAACTTATGAGAAAGGCACAAAAATGGAAGAACACCTGCATTCTATTATTGGGTATATACTTACGTCCTCTGTTATAATGTTACAAATAAGTTTAGTATACTGGACATGTTATGAAAGATATGATGTCTTTTCTCATCCATTCTCACTCCCATCTCCACCACCCTACTCTCTGGGTTCCTGTCCATGCCAAATGTCTCTTTTGCCCTCTCATCCCCCACTCCCACCCATTGTTAACCAACGTAAACTAAGATAATTATGAAATGATCCATCAGGTATTGATCATATTATACACCTCTGTATTAAGCACCAACAAATCAATAACATACAATACTTCGGTATACCTGCCGACTATTTCATCCCGTTGTAAAGTGTTTCAGGACGCACACTGCAAGTTGGACCTTGTGTTACACGGACATAAGGTTGTTTATCGTTAACACAGGTTGTGTGTGGCTTTGGACGTCCATTAATTCATACTAACGTGGCATTTCAAGCCTTACATTATAAACACTTAAGGTTTATGCTATTCCATTATTGGATGAACAAAACGAATCAGAGATCAGCTCTGACAAACCACAAACTCTCTGCTTAAACGAAAATATTCCAACTTCGTCACAACAGTGACACAATGTCATTATGTATATGATTGAAATTGGGTCAGTCATATACTGTACATAATGACACTGTGGCAGTGTTTTGACAAGAGGTCAGAATATTTTTGCAGAGATTTTGTGGTTTGTCAGAGCTGATCCCTGATTCGTTTTGTTCATCCAGTAATGACTGGAACCCTTACACGTTTATAATGTAAGGCTTAAATTGCTACGTTAATATGAAATATTGGGCGTCCATAACCACATATAACCTGTGTTAAGGATAACCTTTCGCCCTGTAACACAAGGTCCAACTTGCAGTGTGTGTCACATAACACTTTATAACGAGATGAAATAGCTGGCAGGTATACCGAAGTATTGTATATTATTGACTTGTTGGTGCTTAATACAGAGGTGTATGATAATATTAATATGGCAATACCTGACAGATCATTTCATCATTATCTTAGTTTATGTTGGTTAACAAAGGGTGGGAGTGGGGGATGATAGGACAAAAGAGACATTTGGTGGAGACAGGAACCCAGAGAGTGGGGTTGAGGAGGTGGGAGCAAGAATAGATGAGAAAAGATATATCTTTCAAGAGATGTTGTTCACTATACTATACTTATTTGTAACATTATAATAGCGGACGTAAGAATATACCCAATAACACTATGTAGGTGTTCTTCCATTTTCGTGCCTTTCTCATTTGTTGTGGATAACAGCACAGTATTACACATTAAATACTGTACCTTTATTTACTTACCCCTAGTTCTGATTGTTTATAAAAACAATCTTGACACACTGTAACATAACCAGCTTTGGCCGCTCCACATCTGTCCAACAACACTTGCACTGGGGTTGGGGTAGGGGCGCTGGGTGGGGAGTGTTCAATCACCTGGTTGCTCACTGGCAGCGACTCCAGCTACTAGGAGGGGAGAAATGACTGCTTTCGGGTATGCAGTATGAGAAAGCTGTGGTATGATAATGTATATCAGAGGATGTACCCTGGTTGATGGCAGAGTTTTGAGCTCCACCAAAAGTACAGTTTTTGAGATTTTCACATAATTAAGGATTGGTATAGGTTATAAAACTTTTTAGGCTAGTATATGTAAATACCTGAAAACTTACAAGTGTATATGCTGTTTTGCATGAACACTGACAGAACTTGATATTAGTTATGAAGAGAACAGCATAGGATTTGGTAAATAAAAATTGTGATACTGATGTTTTAATGTATTTTAGGTTAATGATAATTGGGAGGTATCAGAATCACCACCGATGGAAAATTTCCCTTATTTCTTGACATGTTTTACGGGTTTCATACCCTTTACTACAATATTGCTTTTATTACATTCTTGTACCACCAAATGGTTTTACTCAGATTTGGGGAGATTCTGTAGTGATATAAAGGGAGGCTACATCTAAGCCCTCCAATTCAAAATGTCTCCCCTTAGCTTAATAAAATCATATCTGCATAGCCAGAAGTAAATAAACTATCACAGTGAAGGTATTAGTGATATGTAAGGAGGTCTTTTTATATGGAAGTGTTTGTTGATGTGACAGAAAATGTACAAGGATTGACCTTGTCTACTGCTTTGTTGTATAAATTGATACTTTTGGTTTAGGCAAGTACTATGATTACAATTGAAAACCCTGCTAAAGTAATTTTTAATATTTATTTAAATATTATATGTTTGTACATAGTTGTCAATAAACCATTGTTAATAACGTGTACTCTAAAATTTCTTGGTATGAAGAGAACCAATCACCTGGTGATCTAGCGGCAGAACAGTAAAGCTGGGGATGTTCTTAACGTAAATGCAACAATTTGAACCCTCTTTAAGTATAAGGAAGTTTTTCAACTGAGTAAAATGCTGCCAGGATCAGTAGTTAGTCTGTTACTCATGAATGTTCAGGTCTACAGCTTAGCCTTAGGTCTCCCTGTGCCCTTATATATGAGGCCTGAATGAAAAGTATCTGACCTTTAGCTGGTGGGAAAAAAGAGTCTACTGAGTTCAGACTTTTATTGCCCTCAAAGTATGCCCCATGGGACTCAACGCATTTACCCCAGTGGTCCTTCCATTGCTGTAAACATTTTGTACAGCTATTTTAAGGATGCCAACAAAATTTTTGTCACATTTGCCATTATCTCTGTTCTCATACAATAAACTGTCAATTATCCATTGTTGCTCTATTAAAGCAATATCTGGTGCCGAAATGGGATTTAACTGGTGGGTCTATGCAATATCCTGCTTGGAGGTGTATAAACCAGCTTGTAAACAGTAGCCAACCAGTGCTGTATGACTGTATAGCTCTCCCCCACTATTCGACAGGGATGCGTTTGATAAAAAGTGGTTGAATAACGAATTGGTCGAATAACAAACTGATTTTTCCAATAATATTGTTAAGGAATAAGGGGTTAGGTTCTTGACCACTTTCGTCATTCAAAAAAAAAAGTCAGTAAAGATGGAAAAATACCGGTAAATATGAATGAAAGTGACACAGGGATTTGAGCTGTTTTCTTATAGACCTACGTTCTCAAGGAAAATTATTTTAGTACTACATACATCTCAGATTATTGACATTTGACTTTCGATAAAAAAAATATTGGAGAACAAATGATATACAATATACCTACTTAGTGATATTAACCTATCGCATCCAGGTGACATGTATACATGATGTCCTGGGGACGTCTGGGTGACACATACACATAATCTAGTGTTTCACGGCATTGTTTGAATATTCCAGGGGTTATTATCACCACATGCAGCCACTGGCAACCCTCCTGCATGCATCCAAGTCACACTTCAGTTACCTGCCTACCTCCATAATGGATAGACTTACACAAAAAGTTTTCTCTGTGTCCGGATCCTTGGCTGAAAGCCTGCAGCCGCCAACTTCAACACCAATGAAGTCCAAAAGCCAGAAAAGAAAAGGCCTTAGTGATAGTGTGATAGGGAGAGAACTCAGGTGACATTATCGCCAACTGTGAGTGGTGAAAGTGACTCTTCCTCTGAGGAATGCGGCCGCCATAATGAGTGTTGATATTTGAGGCACCCAATAGTAAAGGCATAAGTGCCGCCGCACCCAAATCCGAGTTGCCAGTACTGCATTTTTTCTCAGGATTTCCTCTATCCAACATTAAGGCATATATGCCCTTCTGATTATTTTTCTTTTGGTCTAGTGAGCCCTGAAACACCCCCGATTTTTCAGCTGTATACACCCTAATGCAGCTCTGCCAGAACGCGCTGAAGTAAGGGCACGAGCATCGCTTTCCTTTTAAACTAGGACTACTTTGGTATGTGTGGGTGGCCATGCTTTCTTCTCACACTCATGTCTCTCCCACGCATCACCCTGGTGGATCTCAGAAGCCAATGAAAATTCGCTCTGACTGAGCTAGCGTTGTTATTGGGTGACTGTTGCCACCATCCAGTATAAACGGAATCAAAACACCAGTCTCTTCCCCATGCCTTTTTTTAACGGAACACTTTGAGTGCCTCATTATTTTTGTTGATTTTGTAAGTGTTTCTGTTGTGTTGTTGTACTGTGGTAGCCATGGGTGATAAAGAGTGATAACAGTGAGCACCAGGAGGCTGTTGTTAGTGAAAATGAGTCTGGTGTTAGTGAGAATAGTGAGTGTATTGAGCTGTGACCTTCCCGTGGCCGTAAACGCAAATCAAAGCCAGACATGTGGAAAGCCAGTGTGGTGAGAAAACTTTGTAATGAATGTAAGGCTTATAGCAGCCGTATGACTAAGAAACTAGTGAAAGCACGAAAGATAGGACCTCCGGGTGCTGATGGCTGTTTCAATAAAGTGACTAGGCCTGTGATGAAGGTGTTGTTTAAGGAATTCTGGAGCATGGGAGACTATAATGCCCACACTGCTTACCTGCAAAAACTCATGACATCAGTACCAATAAAACTGCACAGGAAACCAGCAGATGAATGCATGCATACCCAAACTATTCTGTATAGTGTGATGTATGGTGACAAGGAGCACAATGTCTGCAAGAAAGGCTTCTGTTCAATTTTTGGTATAGGGGAAAAGAGGGTGCGTGTAGCTATGCAAAAACTGACAATGAGGAAGACTACCATGCTTGACCAGTGTTGAAAGACTCCTGCTGCGACCAAATTTGTGGGAGAAAAAGCTGACCTCGTGCGTACACACATGAAGATGCTGCCAACCATGAGTTCTCATTATTCTCATGTGAAATCCTGTAATCACATGTACATGGATTCGAATCTCAATGTTGTCAAGCTCTATGACCTGTATGTGAAGTTCATTAAAGATGAACATCCAGATGTTGGCACAGTTTCATTTAATTACTACAGTAATGTGTTCAGGAACGAGTTTAACATTGGGTTCTCACCTCCAGTTATTGACACGTGCAACACCTGTGATTTGTTGACAGCAAACATTCGAAATTATAGACAAATGGGTTGTGTACAGACTCAGTTGGATGAGATGCAATGTGCGTTTGATGAACATAAGGCTCTTGCAGCACAAGCTAGAGCTGCACTTGACAGTTTTATTAGTGATGACAGTGAAGATGTTATGGCATTATGCTTTGACTTGCAACAAACATTGCCGACACCCAAGTTGAGTACCAGTATATCTTTTTAGAAAAGGAAAATGTGGACATACAACTTTTGTGTTTTTAACATCAAGACCCAGAAATTGACCATGCACATGTGGGATGAGGTGATGGCACAGCGAGGCTCATGTGAGATAATAAGCTGTGTTAACCATTACATTGAGGCTAATCATGAGGACAACCAGATGAAGCTTGTTCTATTCTCTGATAACTGTGCAGGACAAAATAAGAATATAAACGTCATCCTGGGGTGTCTGCGTCTCCTGCACAGTAAGAGGTTTTTCAGAGTAGAACATTACTTCTTGGTCCCGGGGCACTGTTATTTGCTTTGTGATCGGCATTTTGGAAACACAGAAGTGAAGCTAAGGAGGGAGGCCATGGTGTGCACCAAAGCTGAGTACATCGAACTTATTAAACATGCTGTCAAGGGTGGCTTCGCTGTTGTTGACATGACCCAAGATGACTTTCTCAACTTTGATACATCACAAAACGGACATCGAAGACTACAACTGTGAAGGATGCCACGGTCATTGTGTATGATCTCAGGTACATGGAGGGCTATGCCATCAAGACCGGTTATGACACGGCAGACACTACAGACCAGCATCAAGTATGACTCATGAAGGGCAGAGGGAAGTTCTCACGCAAGTCCTTTGACCTGTCTGCTGTCCCCCTACCTCCTAGGTACGCCTCCCCCATACCTTTGTCGACTGAGAAGCTACAAGATCTCAAAGATCTCGTCTTGTACATTGTCCCACTCAAGAGTGCCCAGTACTTCAATGACATCATCAGCAGGCAAGAAGCAGGCAATCTTGATAATACCCCCGATGAAGAAGTGGACACAGCTGGAGGAGAGAATTATGTGGATGCCCTAGACACTCCTAGACTACTAGAGTAGTCAACGTGTTCCTTTCCACTTCATAACTTTGGAAGTGGAGAATAGTCGGCAGGGTTGGTGAGTACTGCATTAGTGTTACACTCCCCTTCCTTCTGACCTTCAGTCTCTGTCTGTCTGTCTCTCTTTTCCTTTTTTATGCATGCCTGCCACCCTATTATGCCTGTTCTAATTCATTCATTGCCAGATGCCATGTATCCCACACAGGGTGGCCAAGGGCTTAGAGTTAATTGTTTTACAAGGAAAAGAGATTTAATTTTGCAAATTATCAGAGCCACATTACCTGAATTTTTATGCTGCAGGAAAGGCATAAAGCATAATAATGAAATAATTTTGGGATATGTATTAGAGGGATAAATTTCCTTTAAAATGGTGCAAAGTAGATTGAATTTTTATGGTTGGTTTGGAAGATCTTGCTGTTTCAAAACTTTAAATGCGCTTTTCTTGTTTTTTTAAAAAATGGCACGTGTGCCTCATTTATGCATCACATGAGGAGGGTGGAGGACGTGAGTCCTCCACTGTGCACCCATTGTTTCCCCATGTATGTTCATCTGCTATTTCCGATGATGGGAATGGTTCAGAGGGTATTGATGATACTGGAGAGAGGGATATGGGCCAGTGCACTGAGTGGTCGTACCGTCTGGTGGGAGTCTGTTAACTTCTCCCAGAAACATGTTCTGCGAGTTTCAAATACTGTATAAATTTTTCTACGCTTATTCATGTAGTTTCCTCAAATCACAAAATTTTCAAATGCCTTTGACAGGCATGCTATTGGTGTGTAAGTGGCATTAGAATAAAAAATAAAATCATAAAACAAGAATCATCATCTCCGTGAAATTAACTTCTGCATACAATTTACTATTCAATAAACATCACATATAATTGGTGTAAGATTGTAACATGGTAAATATATGGAGAAATGCTTTTATGTACAAAATTTTGCCATATTTTAAATTTCGCTGCCGGAGCAATGTACGACATATTTTCCTGGTTGCTTTCCACTCAACACCTCTTCTACATTACGTCTCCCACAGCCTACAACGTTTGGCATCCTTTTCTGATGGAAACTAGGTCCATCCTTTCTCTTGTTTCATGAATGTGTGCTGGTCTACATTGAAAGTTGAATTTGATTTGCAGTCAGTCACAGTGCAAAGTTTGTCATTTTGCTAACTGTTCTTATTGTCAATGTCATGCAACCAAGTCATCCCATCAGTGACGCACCTCACCAGTCTCATGTTTGTTTACAATCATACATGTGGCAGAGCCAAGTACCGAATGGAAATGTTGCATGGCGAATTTATCCATATCTTTCATCATTGTTTTTAACCCTCCCGGGCACGTTGACGCGAATCATGTTCTATGTTTTGTTTTTTTCTGATAAACGCGCGTTGACACGAATCTTGTGAAAAAGTGAAAAAAATTGGCAAAAAATTAAGCTTTTGGCCGATTTGCGTCAAATTTTGGTGCATTCTAGCATGCCAGTCTCGCCTCCAAAGTAAATACTTGGCATTACTGTGATTGCTCTGATGAGACAGCGCACAACAGAAACACCTCGGTACCTCATGACCATCCGGGCTGAAGGGTTGCACTGCTGTCGGTTGTCCCTTTAAATCCGCCATTTTCCCTCTCCCACCCGAGGCAGAAGCCATTAGTGAAATATTGTGATTGTACAGTGTTTTTTACTATACTGTGAAATGATTGTATCTATGGAACATAGATTTATTGTTTGTAAAGCACTGGGCCCCATTATCAGTCGTTAGGCCTAGAGGCAGGAGTCTGGTTTGTTGTAACGGGGTTTCCTTTCTGCTTCACCCTGCCCATAAATGATGTATTTAACCTATATAGTGAAGCCAGTACTTATATTTGTAAAACATATAGTTCCTGGATTAATGAAATAACTGACCTACCATAGCAGGCATTATGTACACCATAGAGATATGCCATAGTTGTCAAGGGAACAGGCAGTCACATACACCACAGAGTCGGGAAGGGAATAATAGAGGAGGTTGGGATGGAATCATGTGATAGTGTTTTATATTGCATATGGTTAAATGTGAAATATATGTATAAAATAGCGCAGTGAGTGTTCGTCGAGAGAGATTGCGTGTATTGACTGAGTGCAATCGTAACGCAAGGATCAGAGACAACAAATATGCCACACACTCACAGATTTCAGTGAAAAGGTATTGTACCAATCTCAGACAGTGCTATGTTGCGGGTGGTTTAGTGTGAAGTGTACGTACAGAATAGTGCAGCGAGTGTTCACCGAGAAATATTGCGTGCATTGACTGACTTAAAGGTAACCTAGCACAAGGATCAGAGACAAGAAATACACCACACAGCCACATATATATATACTTTTGTCATGCAGTTAATGTTCATGGAGAAATCTATTTAAAATGCTGGCTGTGACAATACAAGCCGCCACCACACCCCCAGGTGGAGGACACGGAGGGCTGGACGATGCGTGGATTGTGCCCGGGCAACAGGGCCATAAGATCACCTAGGCCGTGTGCCCCTGTTCTCTGGAACTCGCCCGCCACCACCACCTTAGTCAAAGTGCACTACCTTCTGGGCAAGGTGACCACCAACAGGATCGGGGTGGAAGTGGCCTAACAGTTCCGAGCAGCACCCCAGCCAGGGCCTGTAGCTGCTCACAAAAAGAAAGGGCCATGGCCTGTAGCCAGGCACCAAAGACAGCCTGTAGCCACTCACCACAAAGGGCCACAGTCTGTAGCCGGGCACCAGAGACAGGCCTGTAGCTGCGCACAAAAAAGGTCACGGCCTGTAGCCGGACCACTAATTAGCAGGTGGCATGTAGCTGCTCCACCTAGTGCTTCTCACACCCCATACAGAAACCAGTGACGGTCTGTAGCCACACTGGGGAGAGACCAGTACGTCCCCTCTCCTTCTGTAGTTGCCTTGGAGGACACGCCACTGGTGACGGCCTGTAGCTGCGTCCGTAGGGAGGAGACAGCCTGTAGCTGCTCTCTCCTGCAAGGCGCCCTCCTTGCGGGACCTCGGTGACGGCCGATAGCCGCATTGGCAGGAGCACAGGTTACCCGCCTGTCCACCCAGACCGAGGCAACCTCCAGGAGGAGGACTACTGCTCGGAGGGTTGGTGGAACAGCCCTGCATTGTCCCCAGGGATGTTCTCCCTCTGTCCGAAGGAAGAGGACGCCTACCTGATGGACTCTGGCCAAGAGTGACGCCGCAGCCCAGCCCTGATGACGGCACTCCCAGCAGAAGACCGCAGCCGGTGCCCCTCCGAGGACGTCCCCCAGACCCCCGGGTGGGCTCACTCCTCACCCCAACGAAGGCGACGCCCGTCCTCCACCAGGTACTTGAGTGAGCGCCTCCAACGCCTTTTCGGCCCCAGTCCCGAGGGCCAGACCCCAGTCCTCAGCCCTGACAACAAGGGGCCTTTCTCCACACGCAGCCAGAGCCCCAGCAGAGAGACGATGCCCCTGAGAGTTGTCCCCTGGCTGCAGGATGAAGGGACTCCCACAGGGCCTCCGCCCACCCCGGGCTGAGAGTTGTGAGCCCTGGACCTTCCCTTCCTCCAGTGAAACAAAGTGTGCACAAAAAGACAGTGAATTTATAGTGAACAGAGAGACTGGCACTTAAGGCACGAAAGTGAGTTTACAGTGAATGCAGTGAGGCCAGAAAAGACCGAGACAAGTGAATATAGACGAAGAGGCGCCTTAGTGAATTCCAGTGTACAGTGGGGCCAAGTAAGACTCTAGAATACAAAAGCATAGACAGTGAACATTACAAATAGTGATATTATGCCCGCCCCTTATAACGACACCTGTAACTATTCCCCTCCCTTGTGCACCCTCCCTAGCACTCCGCCTATAAACTCAGTGTCAGAGCAGTGAATGCCTCACGACAGTACCTCACCACCACGATCAGTGTAATAGTGCCTTTGCCCTCCTGAACCAGACTTAGATTCCTGTGCATCCAGCATCCCGTGCGATATTAGACCCATTAATGTCAGCCTATGTACAGTAATGATATTTGTCTTTGAGGTTAAGATTGTCTACCTGTTCCACATCAGTTGAATTTGTCAATATACGGGTAAGGTTGTTGCCCTGTGTTTTAATGCCCTGTCCCTCTCTTGTTTGTCTAAGCTCCGGTCTAGAAAGAGAACCCAGCTGCATTCTAGGCGTTCTAGGCACGGTAAGTCACCCCTTAAACACCTAGCATGACATTGGTGGACAGCGGTGGTTCTTGACCCGGGCATATACAGAGAGGACCAACAGGGAAATCATTCAAAATGGCAACAAAACCTCATGTATAGTTGCCCAGATTCAACCCAGAGCAGTAGGACATTTATGCATATCTAGCAAATCATCAAGCCATTGTTGGATATTGGGTTTGAAGATGACAGGCAGAAAATTGCTGTTACATTGCTACTACTGGGAAAGCCACGGCCAATATTGCACCAAAAGTCGTCCCTGAACTCTATCTCTCTATCTATTGGCAGACGCCTCAATCCCGTTTGGGGTGGCCACAAACAAATCGCCTCCACGTCATCCTGTCCCCAGCCATTTCACTGCCCTGCTCCCAGCTCACACCCCCCTCTCTCATATACCTCTCCACCCCATCCCTCCATCTCATCCTCGGCCTCCACCTCACTCACATACACACTCTTCGTCAGTCTTTCACCCTCCATCCTCTCCACATGACCAAACCACCTCAGTGTGTTCCTCATACCGCTTCCTATCACATCCACATCCACACCACAACGCTCCTTTATATCCTCATTCATCAGCCTGTCTCTCCATGTGACTCCACAGGCTTCTCTTAAATAACTCATTTCCACTGCTCTCACTCTTGACTTGTGTCCTTCCAACAACGTCCAAGCCTCACTTCCATACGTTAGAGTTGGTATCACAATACTGTCATGTAGTAACTTTCTCACCTCCATGCTCACTTCCCTGTTTCTTATCACTGCTTTCAAGGAACCAGCAACCTTTCTTCCATGCTGTACCCTTTCAAGCACTTCACCCTCCAAACCTCCATCCTTACTCATAACACTACCCAAGTACATAAACGTACTCACATTTTCCAATTCTTCACCATGCAACCTCGCTGTACATTCACTGACTTCACCTCCCTCAAAGACCATCACTTTACTCTTCCCTACATTCACCTTTAGATTCCTTTTCTTACACACACTCTTAAACTCATCCACCAAGCCTTGCAGCTCCCCTTTGTCTTCACTCAACAACACAGTATCATCTGCAAACGACAGTACAGGGAGTTTCCAAACACTACCCTCTCTCACCAGGGCCACTCCAACATCCACTACCCTACCTTGTACCTCTTTTATTACCCCATCCATGTACAGATTGAACAACCATGGAGACATGACACATCCCTGTTTCAACCCAACCTTCAAAGAGAAAAAATCACTTAGTTCACCATCCACACGCACTGCAGCCTTAGCACCATCATACATACTCTTCACAGCATCCAACAACTTCCCATCTACTCCATATATTCTTAATACTTTCCACAATCCTTGTCTATCCACCCTGTCATATGCTTTCTCCAAATCCATGAAAGCCACATACAACTTCTCTCCCTTCTCTAGGAACTTTTCCACTAAAGATCTAAGAATGAATATCTGATTACACAACCTCTTCCCTTCCTAGAGCCTCCCTGTTCTTCTCCAACTAATTCCTCTGTTCTTTCTATAACTCTGTCAATAAGTGTCCTACTATACACTTTTCTTATTATACTAAGAAGACAAATGCCCCTATGATTCCCACACACTCCTTTTTCCCCTTTTCCTTTGTACAAGGGAATAATTATACCTGACTTCCAGTCCTCCGGGAGTCTACCTTCCTCCCAGGCCAATCTGCACATCTTCCACATCCATTCTGCTACTATCTGTCCCCCACGCTTCAGCATTTCACCACACACTCCATCAATTCCTGGGGCTTTCCCCAATTTAACTTTCTTCATTGCTTCCACAACTTCTGTCCTACTGATTTCTTCCTGTCTTCTCATCTCCCTCCTTCTCCCAGCCATTCCCCAGCCACTTATACTCGCATTACTTCCATCCTGTATGTTCAACAATTCCTTAAAGTGTTCTCTCCATCTGCTCACTTTTTCACCCTTCTCCACTAGTAATCTACCATTTTTATCTTTCACTCCCCTGCTAACCTCACTTCCACCCTGTCTTACTCTCTTCACCTCTTTCCAGAATATTTTCTTACAGTCTCTCCACTTTACACTCAAATTCCTCATCCACTCTCTTCTTAATCTCTCTTACTAATCTTTTCACCTCTCTCTTTCTACATATAACTCTCTCTTCCGCCTCTCAATTTCTTCCATGCCCCTGTTTCTCATCCATTCATTGTATGCTTTCTTCTTTTGTGCCACAGCCTGTCTCACCTCTTCAGTCCACCATGCTGTTCCTTGCACCCCCCTCCGTCTTCTCTTCCTCCCACACAACATCACATGCTGTACATATTTCTTCTGTAAATATCCTGCACACACCTTCCACGTCCCCCATCTGCTCCAATCGCTCCTCCACCTCTCTCTTATACTTTGCCTTTTTCTCATCCTCTTGTAACCTTTCCACTCTCCTTGCAACTACTCCTTCCTCTCATCTTTCACTTCTATTTCTCCATCTTACTTGGATCCTAATTCTGGCCACCACCAAGTAGTGGTCAGAAAGTCCACTCCCCCAACCTCTATAAGCTCTTGCATCCATTATGCATCTTCGCATCCTTTCATCCGCACACACACAATCAATCATTGCCTTCCTTCCATTCAGGTCACCACCCACCCTTCTCATCACTCGCCACGTATACCTGTGGATCATTTTATGCCTGAAGAGGGTATTGGCTATCACCAACCCCCTCCCAGCACAAATGTCCACTAACACACTGCCATTCTCATCTATCTCAGTAGGCACACCCCACTCACCAACTATTCCATCCACCTTCACATTCCCTACTTTACCATTCATATCACCGATCAAAAACACTCTCTCATTCCTTCCAAACTTTTCCATGCACACTTCCACATTTGTCCAGAACTCTTCTCTCACTCTGCTAGCACGATCTTGCGTTGGCGCATACACACACACAATCGCCCACATTTGTATTCCAAATTTCAACCTTACCCACACAATCCTTGACCCAAGTGATCCATTCTGTCTTATGCCCTTCTTCCATCTTTTACTCACAACTATACATACTCCTTATTTCGCCCTCTTATTCTCACCTACTCCTGCACATATATCCCATCCTTACTCCCATTCTCTCACACTTTCTCCCCTCCATTTTGTTTCAGTTATTCCACATGCATCCACTTTCGCACCCTCAAGCACCTGGACAATCTCTCTTTCACCTCATCATTCACACCTCTTACATTCCATGTTCCCATTACCAAGTCCTTTGTCCAGTCCTGGGTCGTCATCATTTGGTTAGTCCTTGTCCGAGGCTTGTTGTTTGTCTTTTTAGTTAGTTGTTTTCCAGGGAGGGGCACTAACCCTCCGCCAACCTTTTTAGTCGCCTTTTACGACAAGCAGGGATACTGGGGGAGTGTTCTTGAAACCTCCTCCTACCCCCAGGGGGGGGCAAGTTTTACAAAAGTAGTAATCCAAGCTATCACACCCTCTTTGGGAAAGGTAGTAGCATTATCCCAATTGGATAGCCTAGGATGCGATGGCAACCTGGACGACCTTTGATCCAGGCCAGGCGACTCATCACCATCACTTGCCCGGAAGCAGACGATGAAACCCGGGAACAACATACCTTCAACATTCTCCTCAGAGTCTCCACAGCATGGTCAAAGAACATTTCGCAATTCACGGCCCAATGGGGGACCTTGACCGAGACATCCAGCTGATATGACGACTCCTAAATTCCCGCTGCGCCCCTCAACAAATTACCATTGTCAGTAAAATTCCCCACGAACAAACCCACACCACACGGACCTCGACCACCGCTACCCCAGACCAGCACAGCACCTGCACCTAGTTTACCCAGGGCCCACCCCACCAGCAAGCACCCCAGCCACAAGGAGAACCAGAACCTAATCACAATCAACCCCTGGGAGTTCTCCACGTGCAGTCACAGATGTCCCATGCACGATATCCGTGAACAGCTCAAAGCTGCCAGGTGCAAACTCCCCACCCCTGGACGACGCAAGCTGTCCTCTTTAGAAAACTAGGGCCCCGAGGACGAACCTGCACCCACGGGAGAGACCGATCCCGGGGAGATGGAGCTGGAGGAAGAGGAACCCCAATAGCAGCTGGATTTTTAGGACTGCCCCTGGAGGGGCCACCTCCTTCAGATATGGCCCCCCAGTCTATGACAAGATGAGGCAGAACGAGGTAAAGGCGAGGCTTTTGGTCGATATGGGAGCAGCCAGATCATGCCTGTACAGTCATTACCACTCCTGTCATAAGTCGGCTTTTGGCCCGCTTTTCCCCACGTCAGCCCATCTCATAGACGTGGGGGATGGCCCCCTGCCAATCTGTGGGGAAACCCGGGCCCTATGCACCGACACCCACCAGCAAGCATCAATGCAACACAAGTTCATAGTTTTTGACTCCTGTTGTAATTATGATGGATACCTGGGACTGGACCTGCTGCAAAAATTATAAGCCACCATCGATTGCCACAAGCGGCAGCTCCAGTTCCAGATCCCCCTGACCCCCCCCTCCCCGATCCCCCCCTCCAGGGTGGTATGCACTTGCACAGCTGCCCGGCTCCCCGTCGCCCTGTTCCCCCCCTTCCCCATTCTCCCCCCCTACTGACCCTCCCCCCCTCACCTTCCCCGCCACCACCACCACCACCGTAATGATTCCCCCTCGTCATGAAATATGGCTCCCCCTAAACAGGCCAACCGGAACATCCATCCTATTCTCCCCTGACCTGCCACCTGGACCACTTTCGGCCTGCCTTCTACCCCTCACCTTCCCCCACACATCGCGGCAGTTCGGATCGTGAACATCACCCCGACTCCCCTCTCACTACCTAAGGGGCTCATAGCGGGAGAAATGGAAGTTGAGCCATGCACCACTTCCCCCTTCTTCCCCTGCCCCCTACCCCCCATCACTGGCCACCTCTCCCCCCACCAATCAGACACCCTATGCCATCTCCTGGACTTTCAGGACCTCTTTGCATCAGGCCCCTTGGATATCGGCCACACCACCTACCTGACGCATGAAATACACACCACAGGACCACCTATCCGCCAGCCATCCCGGCAGTAGAACCCGAAACAACAAGCTGAGGAAGACTGGCAGGTCCAGGACATGCTCAATGCCGGCGTTGTTTCCCCCTCCACCAGCCCCTGGTCCTCCCCCGTTGTCCTCATCAAGAAGAAAGACGGCACCGTGCATTTCTGCGTGGACCACTGCCGCCTCAATGACGTAACTATCAAGGATACCACTCCCCTCCCCAGGATCGACGACTCCCTATACGGCACCTCTTGGTTCTCCACCCTTGATCTTCAGTCGGGGTATTGGCAGGTCCCCGTACATCCAGAGGACAGAGGAAAAACCGCCTTCACCAGCAACGGGAAGCATTACGAATTTATCGTCTTGCCCCTCAGGCTCTGAGTTGCCCTTGCCACCTTCTCCCGACTAATGGATCCTTAGCGGTCTCACCTGGGAAATCTGTCTGGCATACCTGGATGACATGACTGTCTTCTGCAAGACTTGGGCTGATCACCTCCAGGAAAGTATTCCACCGAATCTGCCAGGCTGGCCTCAAGCTCTGGCCCTCTGAGTGCGCTCTGGCTGCTAGAACTGTTTCTTTCCTGGGGCACGTCATCTCCCGAGATGGGATATCCCCCAATCCAGACAAACTCCGCGCCATCACGAGTATTCCCCTACCATGATGTGTCCACAATGTCTGAGCCTTCCTGGGCCTTACCTTCTACCACCGTCGCTTCGTCAAAGGGTTTGCCAACATCGCCAAGCCCCTCCACAACCTGACCCGGAAGGGAGAACCCTTTACCTGGACAGAGGAGCAATGAGCTGCCTTCCAAGAACTGAAGACCAAACTTCTAACAGCCTCCATCATCGCCTTTCCCGACTACTCCCTGCCCTTCTGATTGTATACTGACGTTTCCCTAGTAGTGATTGGTGCCGTCCTTGCCCAAGTCCAGGAAGGATGAGAACACATCATTGCCTGTGCCAGCCACACTCTCAACCAGGTTGAGGGAAATTACACCACAACCAAGCGGGAGTGCTTGGGTATTATCTGGGCCCTAGAACACTTCCGGGCCTATCTATTAGGAGACAGACGTGACGATCATCACAGACCATCAATTACTCCAATGGCTCCGGCAGCCGGACACTCACAATGCCCAGCTCATCCAGTGGCAAGAAATCCTAGAAGAATTGAACAATGAGATACTGTACCTACCACCCCGGCAAACTCCACACCAACGCTGATGCTCTATCCTGGCTCCCCATCCATGCCATTCAACACGACACAGAGTGCCTACAGCAGTGGCAGGACAAATACAGGCCCTCTTGGATCCCCCCCCACCTATTCAACAAACTACCGCCAGGGCGATCACCTCTTCATCCCATTGGGGTACATCACCCTCGACCCCGACACCGCCCTTGATGTCATGAAACACCTCCACTCTAACAACAGCATTCACCTGGGCACAAAGAAGCTCCTCCATATATTTAAGGACATGTACTGGACCCCCAACCCCTCCAGCCTGGCCAAGAAAATCATCCAATCCTGCTGAGCTTGTGCACTAGGCAAAGATACCACCCGCATGGCTGGCCCGTCAAGACGACTCACCACCCATAAACCCTGGCAACTCCTATCGGTGGATGTCGTAGGACCCTTGCCACCCAGGTCCGGGTACCGCTACATCACCTTCGTAGACACGTATTCCAAATTCATTATCAGCTGTCCCACCATGGAACATCATACCGTGGCTGTAGCCGATGCCCTGGTCTGACACGTCTTCCCTTACTTTGGGATTCCCCAAGCCCTACATTCTGACAACGCCCCAGAATTCACCAGTAACATCTGGCAGGAACTCTCAGATTTATTTGGTTATCGCATTTCCCACTCCTTCCCCTACTGGCCTCAGGGAAACGCCATTTGTGAATGCAGCCACCAATCCATCATGAACTAAATCCACACGCGGATCGAGGAAACTAAAAACGAGGACTGGCCGGCCCACATAAAAATTGTTCAGTGGGGAATAAACTCCTGTCCACGGGAGGACGGTAACTCACCCCATGAGCAGGGATTCGGGGATGTGCCTCTCCTCCTACCCCTACGACAACACCTACAGCCACCTGCCACATCACCCACATCAAATCCACTCCACCACCTCAAAAGGTGACTCCACCACCTACAAGACGGCCTGGACCTCCAGCCAGATGCCGCCCCCAACCCTACAAACCAGGCAATACTCTGATGATAGCTAAGCTCCCCATACCACATAAACTCTGCCCCCATTTCATGGACCCATACACCATCACCCACGTCCCTAACCCATGTCAAATAATCGTAGACTACAACAACACCCCCCGCACTCTGAGGAACCGCCACGTGCACCCCTTCCACCCTACTACCGCCCCAGCCTCTGCCCCACAACTCCCCTGCCCTTCCCCACCTCCCGCCCCCGCCCCTGTTCCCCCCCCCCGACTCTACAACTGCTACATCTCACCCTTACCCTCTCTCCCCTCTTCCCCCACCACCTATCCCCCGACCCCGCTGCCCACCACGCCACATAGCACTTCACAGCTAGAGTCGCCTGCACCAACCCCGCCATGTCACACCTCACAGCTAGAGTCGCCTGCACCAACCCCGCCATGTCACACCTCACAGCTAGACTCACCTGCACCGCAAATTCCTGCCCCATCCTCCACCCCACTGCCACCACCACCCACCCTGCCCACACCCAGCTCCTCCTCACCGGCCGCCCAGCCATCACCCGGAAACCGGACACCCACTCACGCCCGTAAACCAGCCCCCTTCACCACCGGCGCCACCTCCCACTCCACCCACAAGACATCCCCTAAGACACCTCCACCCTTACCCACTCCCTCCCACACTACACCATCCCCTCCCAGTGCACCCAGGCGTCGCACACCCACCTCACCACCCACCCCCACCCTCAAACCCACCATCACATGCTCCGGCCACCTCTCACGCCCACCCGCAAGATACACTACCACCCCCACAGCCCCCGCCTCACCTCCACATCCAGCCACCGCCCCCCCCATCCCTTCACACCCCAACAAAAATAGAAAACAACCTTGCTATCATTTTCAAATCTTTTTTACAATATTAATCTCCCTCCACACTCATGCTACCTCAAACCCAAATCGCCCCATCCCTGACCCCGAGGGAATCCGACGGCACATTACCCTGGCATAAAACCACCACCATAGCCTCAGTGTCCAGCATTCAGCTCGATCCTCTGCAGAAGTCAACACCTCCCAACATGAGACTATGCCGCGCCACCTGGGCACCCACCCTCAGCAGGAAGCACTGTGTCCGAGGCCCTCACCACCTCCTACAACTCCTCACAGCCTCCGAGCTCTCCACACTTTTTCTGACTTTTGATCTACAACTCGACGACAATCAGGCCACCTCCAACTGGACTACCCTCCTGCAGCATCTGACACTGGCCCTCACCCTCAGCACCTACAACCTGCAGTCACAGGGTCATGACTTTTTCCCCGATGACGGTGGTAAAATGCCGGCTGTGACAACGCTAGCCACCACCACACCCCCAGGACATGGAGGGCTGGATGGCACGCAGATTGTGCCCAGGCAAATGGGCCATAAGATTACCCAGGCTGCGTGCCCCTATTCCCTGGAACTCGCCTGCCGCCACAACCTTAGTCAAAGTGCACTACCTTTCAGGCAAGCTGACCATCAGCAGGATCGGAGTGGAACTGGCCTAACAGTTCTGAGCAGCACCCCGGTCACGGCCTGTAGCCGGGCCCTGAGACGGCCTGTAGTCACTCAGTTTATAAAGAGGCGGCCTGTAACTGCTCACAAAAACAAAGGGCCATGGCCTGTAGCTGGGCACCAGAGACAGCCTCTAGTCACTCACCACAAAGGGCCACAGCCTGTAGCCGGGTACCAGAGACTGCCTGTAGTTGCTCACAAAAAAGGTCATGGCCTGTAGCCACTCCTCTCCTGCACGATACCCTTCTTGCGGAACCTCGGTGACGGCCAGTAGCTGCACCGGCAGGCAGGCGAAGGCCAGTAGACACACCTCACCTGAGTGCCCGTAAGGGATTCGGGCCCTGGCGATGGCCTGTAGCCACGCCGACAGTGAAGGGATGGCCTGTAGCCACCCTCTGTCTGTTGCCCAAGGAAACCTAGCAATGGCCTGTGGCCGTGCCGGGGAGAGTCACCAATTTCTCTCACCCTCTGTGACTCCACAACAAAATGGTAAGCTGTGCTTCGTCCTGCCCTTCGGCAGGAGCACAGGTTACCCGCCTGTCGACCCAGACTCAGGCAACCTCCAGGAGGAGGACCACTGCTCGGATGATTGGCGGAGTGGCCCTGTACTGTCCCCGGGGTTGTTCTCCCTCCATCCGGAGGAAGAGGACACCTACCTGACAGACTCCGGCCGAGAGCGGCACCACAGCCCAGCCCTAACAGCAGTGCCCCCAGCAGAAGACCGCAGCCGGTGCCCCTCCGAGGACATCACCCAGACCCCCCGGTGGGCCCACTCCCGACCCCAACGAAGGCGACGCCCGTCCTCCACCAGGCGCTTGAGTGAGCACCTCCAACGCCCTCGGCCCCAGTCTTGAGGGCCAGACCCCAGTCCCCAGGCCCGACAGCAAGGGGACTATCGCCACACACAGCCCGAGCCCCAGCAGAGAGACAACGCCCCTGAGAGTGGTCCTGTGGCTGTGGAACAAAGGGACTCCCACAGGGCCTCCGCCAACCCTGGGCCGAGAGTTGTGAGCCCTGGACCTTCCCTTCCCCCAGTGCAACAAAGTATGCACAAAAGACAGTGAATTTATAGTGAACAGTGAGACCGGCACGAAAGTGAGTTTACAGTGAATACAGTGAAGCCAGAAAAGACCGGGACAAGTGAATATACAGGGTGTCCCGGGAGTCAAGTCAAAAACTTTGGGAAATGATAGAAAGAATTCTAAGGAAAAAATGTTATATGAACATGTGTCCAAATTCCAACCGTTACAGAGCTACTGTTACTGATGACCTTATGGGCGAATTATGAAGGAGACCATTTTCACCCATGAGGTCATCAGTAATTGTAGCTCTGTAACGGTTGAGATTTGGACACATGTTCATATAACATTTTTTCCTTAGAATTCCCTCCTCTATCATTTCCCAAAGCTTTTGACTTAACTCCCGGGACACCCTGTAGAAGAACAGGCACCCTAGTGAAGTCCGGTGTACAGTGGGGCCAAGTAAGACTCTAGAATGCAAAAGCATAAACAGTAAACATTACTGTTATGCTAGGTGTTTAATGGTCGGCTCCAGTCCCTTGAACGTCTAGTGTGTAGCTGGGTTCTGTTTGTAGACTGGAGCTTAGAAAAATAAGAGAGAGACAGGGCACAAAAACTCACGCCAACAACCTTACATGTATATTGGTAAATTCTAGATGCGGAACAGGCAGACATCACAAAACAGGAATCTAGACAATTATATGACATGTACTGAGATCATGGGTAGTAGTATTTCACAGGATACTGTTTGGACAATAGTTCTGGGTCAAAGTGAATAGCACAATGAACAGCACTTATGATGCTGGGCAGGAGAATTGGTCATTGACACAGGGGAAAGCTACACTGTTATTAGGATGGGTGGCTCAGTTTTAGGTCTTTTGTTGTGGAAGAACTATATTACTAGAGCCAAGGTACACATTTGCTGAGATCACTGTCAATACTGCTCGGCTTCTCTCTGTCACTGTTTCACTGGTGGTCTACCCTTCCGTCACTATATTGCTGGCAGATCTCTGAATTAAATTCCCTCTAAACAACTTAACACGCTGCCCTGTATCTATGCCACTGATTCACTGTGACTGCACTTCCACTGTCACTCACTGTCAGGACTGGGTAGGGTGGCAGCGTGGGCAGAGGGTGGTGGGAGAGTTCACAGCCCGGGTCCTGATGGGGGCTGAGCTTCGCCAGGGACCTTTGTGTCCCGCGGCCACAAGATCACTCGCAGGGGCATTCTCTCTCGTCCAGGGCTGCGTGAGGTGAAGGGCCCCGCACTGTCGGGGCTGGGAACTGGAGTACGACCCTCGGAACTGGGGCTGAAGAGTTTCCTAAAGCGCTCACCCAGGCGCATGACAGAGGACGAGTGTCTCCTGCATCTCGGTGGGGAGAGGTCTCGCCTGGGGGTCCTGGGGGTGGCCTCGGGGGCCTGTCGGCTGGTCTCCTGCCATCGGGGATGTCATCAGGAGTGGGCTGTGGCGTCGGCCTCTGTCGGAGTCTGTCAGGTAGGGTCCCTCCGGAGTCGGCTGGGCAGAGAATAACCCTGGGGGTAGCACAGGGCCTTTCCACAGGTCCTCGGGACTGAAACCTTCCTCCTGAAGGTTGCCTCGCTCATGGTGGACAGCAGGGTCATCTGTGCCCCTGCCTGTCGGCAGGTCTGATGGCAGATCGCCCTCTTGTAGTGGAGTCACAGGGGGTGAAGGGCTTTGGTGCTCCTCCCCGGCGCGGCTACTGGCCATCACTGGGTTCCTGTGGGCAGCAAGATGAGGGTGGCTGCTGGCTGTCCCTTCGTTATAGGTGCAGTTACCAGCTGTCGCCTGGGCCCGACTCCCTGACGGGGGTGCAGACGAAGTGCAGCTACCGGGCGTCTCTTGCCTGTCGGCGCTGCTACCGGCTGTCACTGAAGGCACGTGTGGAGGACAACGTACTGACAAGGAGTGGCTACAGGCTGTCTCCTGCCAACGTGCACGGCTACCGGCCATCGTCTGTGTTGTGTCCTCTGTGGCAACTACAGGAGGAGAGGGGACGTACCCTTCTCTCCCCAGCGCAGCTACTGGCCATTGCTGGTTCCTGTAGGGGGGTATAGCAGCACCTGATGGGTGAGCGGCTGCCGGCTGTCTCCTGCCATGCGGCCTGGCTACAGGCCGCGGCCTTTTAAGGGCATGGCTACCAGCTGTCATCTGAGCCCGGCTACAGGCCATGGCTCTTAGGGGGGGAGCGGCTACTGGCTGTCTCCTGAAAGGCAGAGCGGTTACAGATTGTCTCTGGGAAGCCTTCTGAGCGGCTACCAGCCGTCTCCTGAAGGGTTGAGCGGCTACTGGCTGTCTCACAAAGGGCGCGGCTGCTGTCCGTCGCTGGGATGCTGCTTAACCTGCCCCGTCCCGTCGACGTATGGGTACATTGCAACGATTTGCATTTGCCAGTCCCGGCGACGTACCGGTACGTCGTGCAATTGCAAGGTCCCTAATTTGCACAATTTTCAATTTTAATGCGTGATTTTTCGTATGTATACACGGGACACCTTCCTTTATTCCTCTACAAGATGCCAAGCAGGGACAATGCCTTACACCGCATAACCTCCCCCCTCCCCCCCTCATGCCATTGTCTTGGCAATTCACCTGTTACCAGTGACCTGGCCAGTAAAGATATTCAGGGCCAGAGTGATTCCCCAATCGATGACAATGTGGAGGACAATGTTTACATAGCATTAGAAGAAGAAACAGTCAGAAATAATGATCAGGTAATGTGGCAAAAAAAGGTTAGGTATGGTGATTAGTCAGTGAGTGAAACAATGCTTATAATGCCTTTATTACTGCTTGAAAACCAATATACTCTCATACTACATAAATTCGTACCAAGTAAATAAATAAATACCGTTTATGAGTGGATAAAATAGTTACCCTCCCATAGAACTCGTTTTCTTTGGTGCCAGCATGTTAGAAAACCCAGTCAGGTAAGGAGGAACTCCTACCTGGAATGAGTATTTTAAACCTCAGGTGAGCGATTTCTCTATGAATTTTCGATGTTTCTCACCAAAAGCGAAGGTTTTAGCCAAAAAAAAAAAAAAATCGAAAATACCTCAGGATTGGGGGATGTCGGAGGTGCAGAAAACATCGGGACGTAAGCTGAGGAAGTAGCTCCACCCCAATTATGTCAAGGGTCAGCTTGCCCGCAAGGTGGCTATGGTGGTGGCAGGCAAGTTCCAGGTCATAGGGGTGCACGGCCCAGGTGGACTTACGTCCATATTGCCTGGAGTTGGGCTGCGCTCTGTCTGCCCCTCCATAGGCTCCTCCTGGGGGTGTTGTGATGCCCTCGGTGACTAAACACAGCATTTTACCACTGTCATTGGGGTAAAAGTCACATCCCCGTGACTGGAGGTGATAGACTTTGGTGGTGTTGGTGTGGTGCACTGGCTGGAGGTGTCGGAGGAGGGTGTTCCATGCTGTGGTGGCCGGGTTTTCATCCTTTTGGGTGTCGAGGTGATGAAGAGGGTGGATGGGTCGGTGGTGGTGTGGAGGAGTCGCAGGAGGTGGAGGGGACCACGGACACGGTGTTTGTGTCCGATGGGCGGCGCCCATGTAGCTTGTCGTATTCTCATGTTGGAAGGTCTTGTCTCCTGTAAAAAGCAGTGCTGAATGCTGCAGACTGCCAGGGAGCGTGGGGTTTTATGACGGGGTAATGCAGCATGGTGTCTCTTGGGAGTAGTGGTGGATGGGATTTGTGCCTGGTGTAGCATGAATGTGATGGGGCTCGTGTTAGGAGAAGGAGTGTGATTTTGCGGTGAGGTGGATAGTGTAGGGGTGGTGGCGTATCTTGCAGGTGGGCGTGAAAGGCGGCTGGAGTGTGTGATGGAGGTTTTAAGGGTGGGTGTGGGAGGTGAGTTGGGTGTGTGGTGTTGGGCTGTTTGGGTTGTGTGTGGTGTGGTGGCCAGAGAGGTATGTCGGGGTGGTGCTGGGATGACGGGCCTAGGGGAGGTGATCGGGGTCGAATATGGTGAAAGGTGGGCATGGGAAGGTGAGCTTGGTGCGGCCGGTGTGGAGGCGGGAGACGTGCCGCTGGATGTGGGGGATGGGGAGGGCGGTGGTGAGGGGGTGGGAGGAAGTTGGGAATTTGCGGTGTTGATGAGTTGGTAGGTGAGGTGTGATGCGGCGTGGCAGATGGGTGGGTGGGAGACGGGGAGGGGGAGGCAGGCAGAGAAGGCAAGGATGAGATGTGGCAGTCATAGGAGTTAGGGGGAGGGTTGGCAGCGGTGGTTGGCAGTGGGGAAGGTGGGGTTGGGGTTGGGGAGGTGGTGATGTATTTTGCGGGAGGGTGTGAAAGGCAGCCAGAGTGGGTGATGGCGGGTTTTAGGGTGGGAGTGGGTGGTGTGTGGGGGTGTGAGGGTGCTCTGGTACTGGAGGTGGGTAATGGTTGTGAGGTGGTGTTAGGTGTAACTGGTGATGGGGCTGGAGGTGAGGAGGTGGGAGGCTAGATGTGGAAAAGAATTTGTGGCGGTGGTGAGGCAGTGGGTGTGGTGGCGAGGGTGTGGGTGGTGAGGAGGGAGTACAGGTTTGTGATGCCATCCAGCTGTTTGATGATGATGGCGGTGGTGGTGGGGTGGCAGGAGCTGAGGTGCTGGGTGTGGCAGATGGTGCGTGGCATCAGAGGCGAGGTAAGGCGGCATTGAGGTGTAGACAGTGAAGGAACCAGTGGTGGTGGGGGAGTGCGGCCTTGTGGTATCATCCGAATGTTTGGTGATGGGGTGGTAGAGGTGGCGGCAGGGGGCTGAGCTTGTGGTGGAGTGGTAGGAGCTGAGGTGTGGGGTGTGGCAGCCGGCGATGCCTCTGGTGAGGTCACTGGGGATGAGTTGGGGGTCCGTGGGGATGGTGAGGTTGAGGGTGGGGTACAGGAGGTGACTGAGGAAATGGAGGTGGGTGAGGGGGAGGAGGATGTGATGGAGCAGGTGAAGGGGTAAGTCGTGCTGGCGGGGAAAGTGAGTGGTGGTGAAGTGTGGTGGGTGGGAGGCAGTAAGCAGAAGATGGTTTTAGGAAGTAGGTTAGAAAAAGGGGAGGGTAAAAGAGAAGAGATAGTGGGAGGAGAACGGAATGAAACGTGACGTTTCCCCCTGTCATAGACTGGGGGGGCGGATGTGAGGTGGCCCCTGTCAGTATGGAGGGTGCAGGGGTGGTGGGGGGCACCTTCTGTGTCTTTTTCATAGGGTTTTGTTTCCCTTAGGCTTAGGGCAATTGGCGTATGGTGGGGCGGCTTGTAGGCAACCTTGGGTCGTTCTGCTGCACTGGACAGCTTTAAGCTGCTCATGGATGTTGTGAATAGGGCATCCATGGCTGCAAGCAGAAAAGTCCCATGGGTTAATCGTGATGATGTTCGTGGGAAACTGATTGATTGCGCCGATGTGTTGAGGGGTGGAATAGATGGCTAGAAGGCGCCTTGTTAATTGGATATCTTTATCCAGGTCTCCAGTTGGGTCATGTATTATAAAATGTTCTTCTATGAAACTGGGGAGGATCCTGATGAGTGTGTTAAACATAAGCTGTTCCCGGGATTCATCATTTGCCTCCAGGTAGGCAGCAGTGACGAGTTGCCTGGCCTGGATCAGTGTCGTCCAGGTTGCTGCCGTAGGTCAAACTATCCAACTGGGATAGTGCCACTACTTTTCCTAGTGAGGGTGTAATGGCCTGGATTACGAGATTCGTAAAGTTTTGCCATATGAGCCCTGGGACGATTTTTGGCGCAATATTTCCTCCTGCTTTACCCAATAATGGAAGTGTGACCGATATTTTCTGTTTGTCATCCTCAAACCTGATATCTAGTAATGGCTTAATAATTGCTAGATATGAGTAGACGTCGTATTGTTCTGGATTGAATTTAGGCAGTTGTATGTGAGGTTTGGTTTGCCATTTTGCTGGTATTCCCTGAATGCCCCTCTTGTATGCCCAGGTCAAGAACCACTGCTGTCCACCAGTGTTATGCTAGGTGTTAAAGGGTTGGCTACCTGTCTGTTGAACACCTAGTGTGCAACTGGGTTCCCTTTCTAGACTGGAGCTTCAAGGGCATGGCTACCGGCTGTAGACTGAGCCCGGATACAGGCTGTGGCTCTTAGGGGGGGAGCGGCTACCAGCTGTCTCCTGAAGGGCGGAGTGGCTACAGGCCATGGCTGGGAAACCTGCCGAGTGGCTACTGGCCATCTCCTGAAGGGCTGAGCAGATACTGGCCATCTCACAAAGGGCGCAGCTGCTGGCCGTCGCTGGGGTGCTGCTTGGAGCTGAGGAAGTAGCTCCACTCTGATCCTGTCAAGGGTCAGCTTGCCCGCAAGGTAGTCTCCTTTTCCTGCTATGACGGCAGGCGAGTTCCGGGTCATAGGGGTGCGTGGCTCGGGCGAACTTATGTCCCTGTTGCCCAGAGTTGGGCTGCACTTTGCCTACCCCTCCGTAGGCTGCACCTGGGGATGTTGTGATGCCTCGGTGACTATACTCGGCATTTTAATTACAAACAGTGATATTACCCCAGCTCCTTATAATGACATCTGTAACCTTTCCGCTCCCTTGTGCACCCTCCCCAGTACTCAGCCTATAAACTCAGTGTCAGAGCAGTGAACGCCTCACGACAGTGCCCCACCGCCACGAACAGTGTAGTTAGTGTTTTTGCCCTCATGAACCAGACTTAGACTCCTGTGCATACAGTATCCCGTGCGATACTAGACCCATTAATGTCAGCCTATATATTGATTTTTGTCTATGAGATTTTGTGTAATATTGTCTACATGTTCCACATCAGTTGAATTTGTCAAGATATGTGTAACGTTGTTGCCCTGTATTTTTATGCCCAGGCCCTCTCTTGTTTGTCTAAGCTCCGGTCTAGAAAGAGAACCCAGCTGGACTCTAGGCGTTCCATGGACGGGAAGTCGCCCCTTAAACACCTAGCATAACACTACTGTGTGCATTGCATGTGTTAGGGAAACGTAGAGCAAGGAGGAGAGAACAAAAACGCCACACACACACACACACACACACACACACACACACACAAAGGGCATATAATAATTACAAACAGGCAAGAAACGATTATACAAGAATAAGGAGGGAAACCCAAAAACAGTTTGAGGAGGATATAAATAAAAGTAGTGATCAACCGATGCTATTTTACAGCTACATCAGAAGCAAAACCAAAGTAGAAGATAAAATACAATTCATTACGGATGAGGGAATCACCTATACACAAGAGAAGGATATTTGTGAAGCACTAAACAAGAAATTCCAATCAGTTTTTACAGAGGAAAAAAAATTTTGAGAGGGATTATGTGGAAGATGCATGCCCACACATACTACCAAATAGGCTATACAAACATCAGAAAAAGTAATACAGGAGGAGCTAAGTAAATTAGACAAAGGAAAAGCAAATGGTCCTGATGAAATTTCATGTTGGATACAACATTAATGTGCCAAGGAGTTAAGTAAACTATTATTTTTTTAATTTTCAAGAAATCCTTGAGTCAAGGTAAACTACCTGATATTTAGAAAAAAGCAAACATTGTTCCCTTATTCAAGAAAGGGAACAGGCAAAATCCACTCAACTACCGACCAGTATCACTAACCACTGTTGTAAGGAAGGTATTAGAAATGCTTATAAGAAAAGCTTGGGTAAATCATCTAGAAGAACACAATATGAAACAGAAAGACAGTTTGGTTTCAGAAAAGGAAAATCATGTGTTACTAATCTGTTGAGCTACTATGACAGCGTAACAGACACATTACAGGAAAGAGAAGGATGGGTGGACAGTATTTAGATTTCAAGAAAGCATGACACAGTACCACACCAAAGACTTTTACGGAAATTGTATCATCAAGGAGGAATTTGAGCCACACTGTATTTATGGATGCAAGATTTTCTCATAAGAAGAGAAATGAGGACAGTACTAAGAGGAAATTACTCATCATGGAAAGAAGTGACTAGTGGAGTACCACAGGGCTCAGTGCTGGCACCAATCATGTTTTTAGTGTATATAAATGATATAGACAGTAACACTGGAAATGAAAACTATCTAAATATGTTTTCAGATGATGCAAAAATACAAAGGAGAATTATTAACACAGACTCTTGTAAAGACCTACGAGAAAAATTAAATAAACTTCATGAATGGAGTAATACATGGCAAATGGAATTCAATGTGGACAAGTGTCATGTAATGAAATTTGGTAAAAGTGGAGAAAGACCTGATCGGGATTATACGTTAGGAAATAAAACCCTACACACACCAGAAAGAGAGAAGGACCTAGGTGTGATTATCAATAACAGACTATCTCCGGCTGACCACATCAGTGAGAAGGTACGGAACATGTAAACACTGCTTGCAAATATAAGAACAGCATTCACATACATAAATGAAGACATACTAAGAAGGATAATAACATCATTCATCAGACCAACCCTGGAGTATGCATCAGTAGTCTGGAGTCCTCATCTCAAAAAACACATAGGCTAAGATTGAATAAGTTCAAAGGGCTGCTACAAGATGGGTACCAAGCTTAACCCCTTAACCGCGGGGCGTCACTTTCGTGACGCTTGGGAGCAAGGGATCATACCACGGGGTGTCGCTTTTGTGATTCTGTGTTATTTTGAATTCACCCGGGCTTCCAAGTGGGGGCTTGTATCATCTATCAGTACTGCCAATGTCCAACACTAGTCAGCACTCCTAATCTCATCTGTACTCCCATCCATTGTTGACAATTTAGCCATTTCTCTCCGTTCTTGACTCCCCTCCCTACCTCCCCTCCATTACCCTATCCTCTCGCCTGCCCGGCCGTGCTATGCTAAGTAAATCTTCCCTGGAATTTTTCACTGATTTCATCCATTGAAATAAGCCCTATGCCCAATTCTTATACCAAATAATATATATAAAAAAGAAATAAGGTAAGTGATAATGCCATACACCTGGAATTGGCTAATTATCACCTGACAACACTTCACGTGCACTCGTTCGCTAATTTTCGCTGTTTATTTCCTCTTGAAATATGCCGTATAATCTATTTTCGTAATAAATATACATATAAGGAGGGAAGGGAGAAGTCTAAGTGATATTTACATACACCTGGAACTACCTAATTTATAATGTATTGTCTAGATTTCCTGCCAATCATTTCACTGCTATATATTTGCTGCTGTCAAGAGGCTGACGTTGGCAGTCATGCATTTCCCTAGGTAGGCCACCACCCCGGCCCACCCTTATCAGTTCACTCTCATCTTCCAATGTGAAGGTACGTCTGTTTGCTCCTGCTGACTTCAGCCACTTTTCACCCCCATGCAAAGGGCCCTGTGACCTTTACCCCCTACTAAATGTCGTGTGGAAAGAGGTAAAGAGCTGACAATTGATAAAAGAGTGACTACGATCTTTCTATTGAGTAAAACAGTAAAAGTGGAATTGTAAATAATGTGTAAATAATGTGTAAACAGCAAGTGAAAGTAATGAATGTAAATATACGTGAACAGCGGAAAATAGTTTTATAAGTTACTTCAAGTGACAGTGCATAACACAGTGTAAATAAAATAGAAATGTAAATAACGTAAATAAAATAGAGAACGTAAATAGAAATGTAAATGAGTAGTATTATAAGAATACGAGTATATACCCTAGGAGTAATGAAAGTTTCACTCTAGCATGTATGAATACTATAAGTTATGAGAGTGAAGGTGAAAGTGACATTCACTCTCAATGCTAGTATACAGGACAAGAAAGTGAATGCCACGTATTTTACAGAAAGAAATTGAATTCCTACAGTGACAAAAGACTAATACTACTGAAGGAAACTTATGGATAAAGACTGTAGATATATATAAGTGTTATATAGTAATGGAAATATAAAGTGTGAGGGGTTTTATGAATAATAAATGACAGAATACCAACAGCGAACTAGCGCAAGTGGGAAGGTCATACGGGCTCGCAATTTTCATTGCTTTCACAGTGTTTTTTTTTTTTTGGAGTATGGATCCCAAACTACTTGATAATCATAGAGTAGTGTTTATAGTGTTAATATCTGGCTGTGATAATCATATTACGGGTTGTCAGGAAGTGTAAAGTGGAGACTTCGTTACCCAACTTCAGAGGTCTCCACAAGTCCAACGGTAATCGACGAAGGCTCAACAAACATCCCAGGAGAAAGCTGAAGGTATGTGACATACGCGTATATAATTTTAATATTCTAGGGCTAATAACTGATTTTTGGCAAATATTTTTTGAGAGTCTGTCGGAGCCCGAATAACCCCGCTGGACACGCAAAACATTGGGAAACATGCCCGCGGTGTAGCCTAAGGGTTAAGGAATCTAAGCTACGAAGAAAGACTAAATAAACTGAATCTACCAACACTACAGGAGAGAAGGAAAAGAGGTGACATGATTATGCTATATACATGCATATCAGGGAAGGAGAAAATAGACAAATGATTACTTAACCTATGGGGAAGCATCAGCAAGAGGACACTGCAAAAAACTGCATAAGAAGAGAGGTGATAGCTACGTAAGGAAATTTAGTTTCCCAAATAGAGCAATTGATCAGTGGAATGCACTACCGAATGAAATAGTGTGTGCCAAAACAATTCACAATTTTAAGGATATGTACGATAAATATGGTTTAAGACACAGGACAGTACGAGCTTGACTCATTCCTGTAAAGATACAATTAGGTAAGAACAATTAGGTAAGAACACACACACACACAAGAAAGACACAACAATAGATAAGTTGAGAGTAGAAGTGGGTTCACTTAAAAGGAAAATTAGTGAAATGGCAAGTACAGTAGTCAACCACAAGAGTATCATGGAAGAGTTAAAAAATGATAGAGACAATTAGGCAAGTAAGCAGTCTGATAGATCAGAGCAGTGATACTGAGGAGAAGATAACACAATTGAATGAAGCGGTGCAAAGCTACAAGAATGATGTGGAAACCTCTTATGCTGAAATGGTGAAAGTAAAGCAAGACTTAGAAACAAGGGTTGAAGAAAAAAGCATTAAAAAGGAATTGAAAATCCAAAACAATCTTAAATTGGTCAGAGATTCAGCAGATGTCAATAAATCTAGAGTAATCACAGGTATAGAGGAGGAAGGAAAAAAAAAAAACGATTTCGAGACAAAAAGGAGATGGCAAGTGTAATGAGTATACTGAAGGAAGTATCAGAGGAAATCTGTAATAAAGACATGGAGGAACACAAAAGGCTAGGGAAATACGAGAGAAATAAGTCAAGGCCCTTTAAGGTAACCTTCCAGCGTGTAATCACTGTGGAGGAGATACTAAAAAATGCAAAGAAACTTATGGAAAAAGAAAAATTAAAAAATGTATGGATAATAAGATGCCTAACTGAAGAAGAACTGGAATTGCTAAAGGAGAAAAGGGAGGAAGCAAAAACAAAGAACGAGGGAAGATCAGAGGAGGAAAAAAATACATTTTTTTACAAAGTGATTAGATTAGAGAGTAATGAGGAGGATGGATGGTGAACTTGTTGAACGAAAGGCAGTGATAGACTACGTGTGTGTGGATGAGCGAATGAGAAGACAAGTGTTGGATGCAAGGGTGTGGAGAGGGTGGGGGAATGGAGTCTCGGACCATCACTTAGTGATGGCCAAGGTAGAGCTGCAAAGGAAGTGGTTGAGGAGACGAAGGGGAAGACAGGAGGAAGCAGCTCCTGTGAGAAGAGTGGAGAAATTGCAAGATAGTGAGAAAAGGACAGAGTATAAGAGCAAAGTGGAAGAAAGATTGGGAAGGTATGAGCTAGAGCAGATGGAAGGGGTGGAAGACGTATGTAAGATATTCACGGAAGAGATAAGCGCAGCATGTGAGGCGGTTTGTGGAGTGAGGAGGAGATGCAAGGGTGTGCAAGGGACAGTATGGTGGAATGATGAGGTGAAACGAGCTGTGGAACAAAAGAAGAAGGCATATGGTGAATGGTTGGCGAGTAGAGGTAGGGGAGAAGATGAGAGAGAGAAGAGAGAGGTATATGTGAGCAGGAGAAGGGAGGTTAAGAGACTGGTGAAGTAGAGTAAGAAGAAAGTGGATGAAGAGTTTGGGAGGAATCTGAGTGTGAAATGGAGGGAGAGTAAGAAATTGTTTTGGAAGGAGGTAAAGAAAGTAAGGCAGTGTGAAAGGGGAAATAGTAGGGGAGTGAAAGATAGGAATAATAGATTGTTGGTGGAGAAGAGAGAGAAATTGAGGAGATGGAAGGAGCACTTTGAGGATTTGTTGAATGTAGAGAGTGAGAGCAGTGTGAGTATAAGTGGTTGGGGAATGGCTAGGAGAAGTAGAGATGAGAGGAGGGAGGAAGAGATCAGTAGGTCGGAAGTAGTGGAAGCGATGAAGAAGATTAAGCTGGGAAAGGCCCCAGGAATTGATGGAGTGTGTGGTGAAATGCTTAGGTATGGGGGTGAGATTGTTGTGGAGTGGATATGGAAGTTGTGTAGATTGGCTTGGGAAGAGGGAAGGGTTCCAGAGGACTGGAAATCAGGTATAATTGTTCCTCTGTACAAAGGAAAAGGGGAGAGAGAAGTATGTGGTAACCATAGGGGTATTTGCCTTCTTAGTGTGACTGGTAAAATATATGGTAGAATACTCATTGATAGGGTTAGGCATATGACAGAGGAGCTAGTTGGAGAAGAACAAGGGGGATTTAGGAAGGGAAAAGGGTGTGTAGATCAGATATTTGTTCTAAGATGTTTAGTGGAGAAGTATCTAGAGAAGGGAAGGAAAGTGTATGCTGCCTTCATGGACTTGGAGAAAGCTTATGACAGAATAGATAGGCAAGGTATGTGGAAGGTACTGAGAATATATGGAGTGGAGGGGAAATTGTTAAGTGCTGTGAAGAGTATGTACGAGGGAGCTAGGGCTACGGTGCAAGTGGATGGTGAGCTGAGTGAGTTCTTTGATCTCAATGTGGGACTGAAACAGGGGTGTGTAATGTCTCCATGGCTGTTTAATATATATATGGATGGGGTTGTAAAGGAGGTGCAAGGTAGGGCAGTGGATGTGGGGGTGGCCCTAATGAATGAGGGTGAGATTTGGAAGCTTCCGGTGTTGCTGTTTGCTGATGATACAGTATTGTTGAGTGAAGATGAATGGGAGTTGCAAGGTTTGGTGAATGAATTTGGGACAGTGTGTAGGAGGAGGAAGCTGAAAGTTAATGTAAACAAAAGTAAAGTTATGGTGTTTGAGAGGAATGAAGTCACAGAGTGTGCAGTGAGATTGGATGGTGAGGATATGGAGAATGTGAGTGCATTCAAGTACTTGGGTAGTGTGATGAGTAAGGATGGAACTTTGGGGGATGAAGTACGTGAAAGGGTACAGCAGGGAAGAAAGGTTGTTGGTACACTGAAAGCAGTGATGAGAAATAGGGAGGTGAGTATGGAAGTTAAGAAGTCACTGCATGATGGTATTGTGATCCCTACCCTGACGTATGGAAGCGAGGCGTGGACCTTACAAGAGGGGAACAAGTCAAGAGTGAGAGCAGTGGAAATGAGTTACTTGAGAGGAGCATGTGGAGTGACGTGGAGGGACAGTTTGACGAATGAAGAAGTGAAGGAACGTTGTGGGGTAGATGTGGATGTGGTTGAAAAGATTAGGAGAAATACACTGAGGTGGTTTGGACATGTGGAGAGAATGGAGAATGAAAGACTGACTAAGAGGGTGTATGTAGGTGAGGTGGAGGGAGGGAGAGGGAGAGGTAGACCGAGGATGAGGTGGAGGGATGGAGTTGAGAGGTATATGAGGGAGGGGGGGGTGAGTTGGGGGGAGGGGAGTCAAATGGTGGGTGACAGAGTGACTTGGAGGCGTTTTGTCTGCGGCCACCCTTTGCGGGATTAGGGCGTCGGGCTATAGATAGATAGATAGATAGATAGATTAGATTGCAAGTTCGAAAGTGGTACATAACCAGGAGGGAATAAAATGGAGGAAGGTAGTAGATGCAAGTCACGACAAGTTGATGAACTCAAACGTAGATGGAATGGTATCTAAATTATTAAGGTGAGATTCCACCGGGGCAACACAGGCAACATGTAGCATGCGATTTGCCTGGCATTCAACATGTATGTTGAAAGCGGCATTCAACCAGGAGACGTGTTGACTGCGACAAGTCGACATTGTTGTTTCATGTCGCATGCTACACGTTTAAGTTGAATGCCACAAAACCTTTTCCACCGATTCAACAAAAACCGAGTCAGTTGTCAACACAATATAATAGACAGACAGATAGATATGTAGATAGACAGAGCTTAACAAAAAAACATAAGTAGATACCGTGTAAAACACACACACACACACACACACACACACACACACACACACACACACACAGGGAGTCATCAGAGGTAGACGTCGAACATCGGCGCTCCGCACCAAACCAACACGGCCAGTGGCATTACCTAAATTAGTATCTTTGAATGAGTCAAGCTCTGCACCAGGTTAGACTAAATGATTTTTCATCATCAAAAGGAAAAAAATAATAATAAGTTTAAATAAGACTGGTTCAAACGGAACAAAGAACCACGAGGAAAAAAAAAATGCGCTGAGTCAGCTGAGTTTGTTTACAGCAACACGGGGAAAGTGTACATACTTTGTAAGTACATACTCTGTTCATTTAGTATTACAAAATGGATACATACTTCAGTAAAACAAATTTGGAAAAGAAAAAGGATAAAAGTAAAAAGCAAAATGATGATTTCTACCAAGAACTGGTTGAAGTGGAGACTCACAATAGACTGGTTGAACATGTACACAAACTAGAAATGGCTTTCAAAAATGAAATTGATGAAATAAAGAAGCAAATGCACTTGCAAAAGGAAGAGATAGAAAAACTAGGAAGGGAGGCCAATAAGAAAGACACAACCATCAGTGAACTAACAGTGGAATTGAGTACGCTTAGGAAGAAAGTGAGTGAAATGGCAAGTACAGTAGTCAATCATGACAGTGTTATGGAAGAGTTCAAAAATGATACAGAGACAATTAGGCAAGCAAGCAGTCTTATGGACCAGAGCAGTGATATTGAGGAGAAGATAAAACAGGTGAATGAAGCTGTGCAAAGCTACAAAAATGATGTAGAAACCACGTATGCTGAAATGGTGAAAGTAAAGAAAGACTTAGAAACAAGGGTGGAGGAAAAAAGCATTAAAAAGGAAGTGAAAAGAATAATCCAATACAATCCAAAGTTAGTCAGAGATTCTGTAGAGATAAACAAATCAACAGTAATCACTGGTATAGAAAAGGAAGAAGTTAAAAACAAGATCACAAGAGACAAAAAGGAGATGGCAAATGTAATGAGCTTACTGAAAGAAGTATCAGAGGAAATCTGTAGTAAAGACATAGAGGAACACAAAAGGTTAGGGAAATACGAGAAAAGCAAGACAAGACCTCTAAAGGTGACTTTCCAGAGTGTAAACACTGTGGAAGAGATACTAAAAAATACAAAGAATCTTATGGAAAAAGAGGAGTTCAAAAATGTATGGATAAAAAGATGCCTAACACAAGAGGAACTGGAATTACTGAAAGAGAAAAGGGAGGAAGCAAAAACAAAAAATGAGGGAAGATCAGAAGAGGAGAAGAAGAAATTTTTTTTACAAAGTAATAGGATTGCAGGTACGAAAGTGCTACACAAACAGGATGGAAGAAAAAGGAGGAAGGTAGTAGAACCATGTCATGACAAGTATATAAACAAGATGATAAAGTTGATGAACTCAAATGTGGATGGAATGGTAGAGATGAATGATTATGTCAAAGAAAATGAACCACAAATAATATGCCTAACTGAAACAAAATTAACACCAAGGATATCCAATGACATACTAAACTTAGAGGAATACAATATCTGGAGAAGAGACAGAAATTTAAAAAAAGGAGGAGGAATTATAATATTAACTAAGAAAAATCTAAAAGTCAAGGAAATAAAACTAGATATACCATCACAAGTAGAACTGATTGCAGTAGAAATCGACACATCTGAAGGTAAAGTAATTGTAGCCAATTTGTACATGCCACCCAGATCAAACACATGGGAAAGAGACGAATATGAGGACCTGGCAGAGAGTACAATTCAGAGTATAGGATCATTGCTACATAAAATGGAAGAGAAATCGGAAAGAATTATACCAACTGGGGACTTCAATACAAATATAAATTGGAATACTCTAGATATAAATAGCCAAGAAAGCTGTTGGGACCAAAAGCTCATGGATCTCGTACAAGAGTTTTTCTTAACACAACATGTGAGGGAAACCACCAGAAAAAGAGGACTTGATGTACCTTCAGTGCTAGATCTAATATTTACTAGGCAAGAAAATGATATTGACAGTTTAATATATCACCCTCCACTCGGCAAAAGCGATCATGCAGTACTAAATTATAACTTCAAGAGAGCATATGACATAGTAAACAGCAATGACAGTTACAAAAAGAGCCTAAACTATAAAAAGGGAAATTATCAAGACCTAAAGAAGTATTTCTTAGAAGTTGATTGGGAAAATGAGCTTAGAGGACAAGATTTAAATGCTGTATATAAAAAATTTTGTGAATTTTATGAAATAGCAGTCCAGAAGTACATCCCACAGCACAAAGAAGCAGATAAGAAAATACAGAAATGGTTCAATACAGAATGTAAAAAATCAAAAGAAAGAGGAGATTTGTTGTGGAATAGATACAGAAGATTTAATAATGAAAGGGTGTATAATAATTACAAACAGGCAAGAAACGACTATACAAGAATAAGGAGGGAAGCCCAAAAACAGTTTGAGGAGGATATAATAAATAAAAGTAGTGATCAACCAAAGCTGTTTTATAGCTATATCAGAAGCAAAACCAAAGTAAAAGATATAATACAATCCATTACGGACGAGGGAATCACTTATACACAAGAGAAAAGATATTTGTGAAGCACTAAATAAGAATTTCCAATTAGTTTTTGCAGAAGAAAAAAATTTTGAGAGGGACTATGTGGAACACGCATGTCCACACATACCACCAGATATACAAATAGCAGAAAAAGTAATACAGGAGGAGTTAAGTAGATTAGACAGAGGAAAAGCAAGTGGTCCTGATGAAATTTCATGTTGAGTATTACGAGAATGTGCAAAGGAGTTAAGTAAACCATTATTTTTAATTTTCAAGAAATCCCTGAGTCAAGGTAAACTACCTGATATTTGGAAAAAAAGCAAATATTGTCCCCTTATTCAAGAAAGGAAATAGACAAAATCCACTCAACTACCGACCAGTATCACTGACCAGTGTTGTAAGCAAGGTATTAGAAAAAC
The DNA here is from genome assembly GCF_032717465.1 of Coenobita brevimanus. Classification (NCBI taxonomy): domain Eukaryota; kingdom Metazoa; phylum Arthropoda; class Malacostraca; order Decapoda; family Coenobitidae; genus Coenobita; species Coenobita brevimanus. The sequence continues at coordinate 15,884,149 of NC_137017.1, forward strand.
GTATAAGAAAAGCTTGGGTAAATCATCTAGAAGAACACGGTATGATATCAGAAAGACAGTTTGGTTTCAGAAAAGGAAAATCATGTGTTACTAATCTGTTGAGCTACTATGACAAAGTAACAAACACAATACAGGAAAGGGAAGGATGGGTGGACAGTGTCTATTTAGATTTCAAGAAAGTTTTTTAAAATTTTGACACAGTACCACACCAAAGACTTTTAGGGAAACTGTACCATCAAGGAGGAATTCGAGGCAAACTGTTTTGTTGGATGCAAAACTTTCTCATAAAAAGAGAAATGAGGACAGTACTAAGAGGAAACTACTCATCATGGAAAGAAGTGACTAGTGGAGTACCACAGGGTTCAGTACTGGCACCAATCATGTTTTTAGTGTATATAAATGATATAAACAGTAACACTGGAAATGAGAGCTATCTGAATATGTTTGCAGATGATGCAAAAATACAAAGGAGAATTACTAACACAGACTCTTGTAAAGAGCTACAAGAAGAATTAGATAAACTTCATGAATGGAGTAGTACATGGCAAATGGAATTCAATGTGGACAAGTGTCATGTAATCAAGTTTGGTAAAAGTGGAAAAAGACCTGATTGAGATTATAAGGTAGGAAATAAAACCCTATACACATCAGAAAGAGAGAAAGACCTAGGTGTGATTATCAATAACAGACTATCTCCGGCTGACCACATCAGCGAGAAGGTACGGAACATGTATACACTGCTTGCAAATAAGAGAATAGCATTCACATACATAAATGAAGACATGCTAAGAAGGATAACATCATTCATTAGACCAACCCTGGAATATGCATCAGTAGTCTGGAGTCCTCATCTCAAAAAGCATATAGACAAAATTGAAAAAATTCAAAGGGCCGCTACAAGATGGATACCAAGCTTAAGGGACCTAAGCTACTAAGAAAGACTAAATAAACTGAATCTACCAACACTACAGGAGAGAAGGAAAAGAGGTGACATGATAATGCTATATAAGTGCATATCAGGAAAGGAGAAAATAGACATAAATGATTACTTAACATATGGAGAAGCATCAGCAAGAGGACACTGCAAAAAAACTGCATAAGAAGAGTGATAAAGACGTAAGGAAATTCAGTTTCCCAAACAGAGCAATTGATCAATGGAATGCACTACCGAATGAAACAGTGTGTGCCAAAACAATTCACAAATTTAAGGATATGTATGATAAATATGGTTTAAGACACGGGACAGTACGAGCTTGACTCATTCCTGTTAAGATACAATTAGGTAAGAACAATTACGTAAGAACACACACACACACACACACTGTAGCATAACTTATAAAAAGGTGTGAATGTATAGAAAGATGGGTGCTGCGTGCCTGCCGTCAAGAGGAAGGCACGAATGCAAAAATTTTCCGAAGTACCGTATCTTAGCTTAACAATAGACAAGATAGAGAGAATAATGTAACAGAAGAAAGATTTGCCAGCGTTGGCACAGTATTAGAACCAGCGGAGAGAGAGAGAGAGAGAGAGAGTTGTGTGTTCTTACCTAATTGTATCTTTACAGGAATGAGTCAAGCTCGCACTGTCCCGTGTCTTAAACCATATTTATCGTACATATCCTTAAATTTGTGAATTGTTTTGGCACACACTATTTCATTCGGTAGTGCATTCCATTGATCAATTGCTCTGTTTGGGAAACTGAATTTCCTTACGTCTTTATCACCTCTCTTCTTATGCAGTTTTTTGCAGTGTCCTCTTGCTGATGCTTCTCCATATGTTAAGTAATCATTTATGTCTATTTTCTCCTTTCCTGATATGCACTTATATAGCATTATCATGTCACCTCTTTTCCTTCTCTCCTGTAGTGTTGGTAGATTCAGTTTATTTAGTCTTTCTTCGTAGCTTAGGTCCCTTAAGCTTGGTATCCATCTTGTAGCGGCCCTTTGAACTTTTTCAATCTTGTCTATGTGTTTTTTGAGATGAGGGCTCCAGACTACAGATGCATATTCCAGGGTTGGTCTAATGAATGATGTTATTATCCTTCTTAGCATGTCTTCATTTATGTATGTGAATGCTATTCTCATATTTGCAAGCAGTGTATACATGTTCCGTACCTTCTCGCTGATGTGGTCAGCCGGAGATAGTCTGTTATTGATAATCACACCTAGGTCTTTCTCTCCTTCTGATGTGTATAGGGTTTTATTTCCTAACTTATAATCCCAATCAGGTCTTTTTCCACTTTTACCAAACTTGATTACATGACACTTGTCCACATTGAATTCCATTTGCCATGTACTACTCCATTCATGAAGTTTATTTAATTCTTCTTGTAGCTCTTTACAAGAGTCTGTCTGAGTAATTCTCCTTTGTATTTTTGCATCATCTTCAAACATATTCAGATAGCTCTCATTTCCAGTGTTACTGTATATATCATTTATATACACTAAAAACATGATTGGTGCCAGCAATGAGCCCTGTGGTACTCCACTAGTCACTTCTTTCCATGATGAGTAGTTTCCTCTTAGTACTGTCCTCATTTCTCTCTTTATGAGAAAGTCTTGCATCCAGCAAAACAGTTTGCCTCGAATTCCTCCTTGATGGCACAGTTTCCCTAGAAGTCTTTGGTGTGGTACTGTGTCAAAAGCTTTCTTGAAATCTAAATAGATACTGTTCACCCATCCTTCCCGTTCCTGTATTGTGTTTGTTACTCTGTCATAGTAGCTCAACAGATTAGTAACACATAATTTTCCTTTTCTGAAACCAAACTGTCTTTCTGTTATCATACTGTGTTCTTCTAGATGATTTACCCAAGCTTTTCTTATAAGTTTTTCTCATACCTTGCTTACAACACTGGTCAGTGATACTGGTCGGTAGTTGAGTGGATTTTGTCTATTTCCTTTCTTGAATAAGGGGACAATATTTGCTTTTTTCCAAATATCAGGTAGTTTACCTTGACTCAAGGATTTCTTGAAAATTAAAAATAATGGTTTACTTAACTCCTTTGCACATTCTCGTAATGCCCAACATGAAATTTCATCAGGACCACTTGCTTTTCCTCTGTCTAATCTACTTAACTCCTCCTGTATTACTTTTTCTGCTATTTGTATATCTGGTAGTATGTGTGGACATGTGTGTTCCACATAGTCCCTCTCAAAATTTTTTTCTTCTGCAAAAACTAATTGGAAATTCTTATTTAGTGCTTCACAAATATCTTTCTCTTGTGTATAAGTGATTCCCTCGTCCATAATGGATTGTATTATATCTTTTAATTTGGTTTTGCTTCTGATATAGTTGTAAAACAGCTTTGGTTGATCACTACTTTTATTTATTATATCCTCCTCAAACTGTTTTTGGGCTTCCCTCCTTATTCTTGTATAGTCGTTTCTTGCCTGTTTGTAATTATTATACGCCCTTTCACTATTGTGTCTTCTGTATCTATTCCACAACAAATCTCTTCTTTCTTTTGATTTTTTACATTCTGTATTGAACCATTTCTGTATTTTCTTATCTGCTTGTTTGTGCTGTGTGTATGTGTGTGTGTGTGTGTGTGTGTGTGTTCTTGGCTAATCTCCGCAGTGCTTCTAGTTTAGCCTGGTTATTCTTGTATTGTTCCAAGCGTATATCCCATAGAACCACAAGTTTTCTATATTATTCTATAAATTCTACGGTTTTATTCTTGAGACCAATTCATCTTGTTGCTTTCAACATCGAATCCTTCCCGCGACTAGTGGGAAGGCGGGCAACACTAGGCAACAGGTTAAATCTTGTCGCATACGTCACGTTCTACGGGCAACTTGTTGCCACCTGTTGCATGCCACACAGTCGCATGCTACATGTTGCCTTGTGTTGAACTGGTTGGAACACACTTGGCCTATGTGACAATGTAGCATGACACGTTGCCAAAATGTTGCCCCGGTGGAATCGCGCCTTTAGAGATGAATATTTACATCAGAGAAAATGAACCACATATAATATGCCTAACTGAAACAAAATTAACACCAAGGATATCAAATAATATATAGAGGAGATAGGAATTTTAAAAGAGGAGGAGGAATTATATTAAAGAAAAATCTAAAAGTCTGAAATAGAACTAGACATACCCTTACAAGTAGAACTGACTGCAGTAGGGATAATACATCTAAAGGGAAAGTAACTATGGTGGTACCAGTCTTAAGTGGCGGTTTAGGTGGAGCACGAACCTCTGTACAGTATTGCCACGTGTTCCATACCCGCTATGTGAACAGCTCTGATATATGTAATAGGCATCACAATAAGATAAACACATAAGAATATAATGGTAACGTGTTTATTATAATATATGAAAGAACAGTAAACTTATTATGCGTAAAATATTTATACGGCAATACAGAAACGTGGCATAATTATTTTACAGTGGTGCATAAAAAAAGTAGTCACTTTTATTGGCTGTTACCGTATTTCTGGGGTTGGTAATAATGTCACAATTATGATTATAAGATAATGTGCAGGAATATAAGTAAAAATATGTCAATTTCTTAGTAAAAAAAAAAAATAATACATTAAACCCTCGTGAAAGGCAACACACACACACCCAGTCCCACCTGGCCAGAGCTTCCTCTATCCTAGGCCTGTTTGGGGACACTTAAAAAAAGACGCGCCAAGACTTTTACCTCCTGGGTGGTGTGGAAATACGTCAAATTTACAATATGTACATTATAACGTAAAAGAAAATAACCAAAGTGTATCCTAAAATACCACCGACGAGAGAGAGAGAGAGAGAGGGGGGGGGGGAAGGCAGACCAGGGGCAGTGTTGAGTGCAGCTGAGTGAGAGGTGGAGGAAGGGAGGGAACGAAGGAGGGAGAGAGTGATTGAATGAAAACAAATCATGGCGCCACAATTGTGAGGTCATCTGGCACCATATGTAAAACAATAATATTTTTAAATATAATTAGATATAATAAAAACAAAATAAAGAAATGAAAGCACAAGTTTATGTCACTCATAAAAGAAACAAAATTCCCAAGGGTGACGCACATCTCCCCCCAGGAGGGAGAGAGAGAGAGAGAGAGAGAGAGAGAGAGAGAGAGGCAGAGCGGGTATGGAAAACGTAGCAACACTGTACAGAGGTTGGTGCCCCACCCAAACCGCCAGTTAAGAATGGTACCACCATAGTAAATTTTTACATGCCACCCAAATCAAACACATGGGAAAGAGGAGAATATAAGGATCTAGCTGAGAGTACAATGCAGAGTAGAAGCATTACTACATAGAATGGAGGAGAAATCGGAAAGAATCATACTAACTGGAGATTTTAATACAAATATACAGTAAATTGGAATACTTTAGATATAATAAGCCAAGAAAGCTGTTAGGACCAAAAGCTCCTGGATCTCGTGCAAGAGTTTTTCTTAACGCAACATGTAAGGGAAAGCACCAGAAAAAGAGGACTTGATGTACCCTCAGTACTAGATCTTATATTCACTAGGAGAAGAAACCCTCTTCCCTTGCCGCCATTCTTTGCCCGTGTCGTGCCCTTCCACCACTCAGTTCTCCAGTGGTTCTTCGAAACCCACTATCCTTACTCAAAGGTAGCCTCTTCAACAACAAACATAGTCCAGTAGAAAGTCTTTATGCGGAGTCAGGTTATCCTTCACTTTATAGACATTGTGCATTACTTTCTCGTCGCTGTTTCTTGAGACAACATCAGTTTCAGTCTTCTTCGGTGCTCAAAATACATTCCTTTATTTTCCTCCTGTACCATAATTTCCCATATTTTCATCCTTTACCATAATTTCCCTTATTTTCATACTTTACCATAATTTCCCTTATTTTCATCCTTTACCATAATTTCCCTTATTTTCCTCCTTAACCATATTTTCACTCCGTGATGCGACTTAGTGCCATATGGTCTTTGTTACCTGGTGCTACCTTTTCATTTCATTTCATTTCATTTATATTCACTAGGCATGAAAACGATATTGACAGTTTAATGTATCACCCTCCATTCAGCCTAGGTGACCATGCAGTACTTAATTACAACTTCAGGATTGCATATGACATAGTTAACAGCAATGAAAGTTACAAAAAGAGCCTAAATTATAGAAAAGGAAACTACCATGACCTAAAGAAGTAATCCCTCCACTATCCGACGTAATAGAGCCATAGGCATGTCCGGAAAGTGGTCCTGTCTGGATAGTGGGCACCAGCCTCCTGGACTTGTACTTATGGACCCTAATTCAGAAAAAACAACTATACAGCTCCCTCTGGACATGCATAGCACCTATTTAAGACCCAAATCACACCAATAAGGGACATAAAAGACTGAAATAAATGCAAAATAAAATGAGGTTTTTGAGGTAGGTTCATACAATATTAAACATTCTGGGTACTTACAAGTCCCTGGCTCCTGGACTGGTAGTTATGGACCCTAGCCTAACTCAGAAAAACACCTCCCTACTGCACATGCATAGCACCTAAGACACAACATATTCACACCAATAAGGGACATAAAAGAGCGAAATGAGGTGTTTGAGGTAAGTATAGTATGGAAAATACAGTACGGTACAGTATGAAACATTCTGCCTACTTACAGCAAGTCCATGGCCATCTCGATGAATAACCGCCTCCTCTCAGACTCTGACAGTAAGAAGAATTTCCTGAAGCACTTGCAGTACACTGTTCATGAAGTCTTGCACTGAACTTAGTCATTCGCACTCAGAAGTCCATTCTCTTCACACAGCGCACTCTTTGTCTTACTTATTCTTCATTGTAACTTAATAAGTGTTGCACTCTGCACTTTAAGTCTTTCCACTCATAAAACCAATTTCAAAACAAATCACAAGTGTATTTACGTTAAATTTAGTCCAAAAATTTTGTCTTTTCACTCAAACTTCTACTTTTTTTACAATATTGTATGCACTGTTTTTCTTTCACTACACAACGCTAAATTCCCGTGTGGTCTAGTGGAGAAGTTTTTGCCGTTTAATCACTGTCAGAGTCTGAGAGTATCACTGGCAGGTGACCTAGGGGTGCGTCGCTGGGTCGTGGCGATGGCGTACCCACTGCAGACGACTCAGAAGATAGATGCAAACTCACGTTGAGCGGTGACTCCACCGTGGCTGATGTGCTGGGCTGTGGCTCGGAGCATGAGGGTCTGTCTTGGGGAGGCAATGGAGTGGAGCCAGGGCTGGGCACAGCGGGGGTCAAGGGCCTGAAAAAGCTGTCAATCGTTGATTGACGCAATGATTATTGATGCGCTGCCTGAAAGCAAGCACTTCCTCCAAAAGTCCCAAGGGCCCTATCTCCCTGTCGCAGTCTGGGTGTTCCAGGTAGTCCAGAACGAACTCTAGGTGTTCCCGGAGTGTGCTCAGCTTGGGGATGGCTGGAGTTGTGTCATGCTGAGAGGAGTCCGCATCATCGTCGCCGTCCTCGTCGGAATCTTCAAGCTGGGTACTGACACCTGCAACTGAAGATGCGATCTTGATATCAGACAGGGTCTGATACCCAGGATCGCCCTCGTCGTCATCCAACCACTCACACACTTCGTCCACATCAACATCGTCACCATGCACATGTAGATGTGCATGGAAGTCATCCACGTCAAAACCTAGGAAATCATACTCCACATCCATTCCGAGAAGCAGTTGAGACCAACCATTTTCTAGAGTCTTCACAGGGATTTCCTTCCATGCACTGGCCCAGTTGTAAATGGCAGACTTGATGTTGTAGCGGCAAAGGTTTTCCAAAAGTCCGCTGGCCTCGCATGTCCCGTCCCTCTCTGCGCTCGTCCTCGTCCTTGAGAACAACCATCACCTCGTCCAGGAACTTCCATCGGTATAGGCGCTTCATTGCCACGATCACTCCTTAGTCCATTGGTTGGATGAGAGCAGTAGTATTAGGTGGCAGAAACATGCACCTAATGCGGCCATTCTCAGCCACCAAGTCCATGTCGCACGGGTGGGCAGGTGCATTGTCGAGAAGAAGGAGGGCCTTTACCTGGTCGCGTGGGATTCCCAGTTTCTCCGTCTGGTAATGTATGACCTCCTTGACGAAATGGCGGTGGAACCAGTCTTTGAAGATGTGGGCTGTGAACCATGCCTTCAAAGAATGGTACAAGACGACAGGAAGGACATCCATCACCCCACGAAGACACCGAGGCTACTTTGCACGGCCAACAATAACGGACTTAAGCCGGTGCATGCCACTAGCATTGGTACAACACAAAGAAGATAGCCGTTGCTTGGACAGCTTGCGGCCAGGTACACGCTTCTCTGTCTCCTCGGCTAGAGTGTTCGTAGGTAAAGAGCAATAGAATAAACCAGTTTCGTCAGCATTGTAGACTTGACCGAGAGTGAGGCCCTCCCTGTCGATTAAGCCCTTCACCTTGTGCCGAAACTCCTCTACTCCATCCTCGTTAGCGTCCAAAGCTTTGCCATGAGACTTACGGTTGGTAAGGCCATGCCGTAACTTAAACGCGAAGAGCCAACCCTCGGATGCCTTGAAGTCTAGGGGGTCGTGAAGCCTTGCGAACTTCTCAGCAGCAGCCTTCAGCTCCGTACCACGTACCATCACACCTGCAGCACGTTGCTGTCGATACCAAATCAACGTGGAGCGGTCGGCTTCAGCAAACTTGGGAGTAAACATCATCTTCCTCTCCACGTTACGTTTGCTTTTTGACGAGAAGTCAGCTGTGTACTGCATGAGTTTGTCTCGGGATCTCTTAATATCAAACAAAGTAGATCGGGCCAGCTTAAACTCATGGAGGATGCGTGAAGAAGGCCATTCCGCATCTACTTTCTCCAATATCTTCCGTTTCTTCTCCACAGTCAATACCACTCTCTTCCTCTTCTCAGGCGGTGGGGCCATCATCACACACACGAAGGAGAGGCACGAGAGCAGCAGTAGTGCCTGCAGCAGGTACGGCACGATCACAAAGCGAGCACGTGGGCAGCCATGATGACAAGCGTTCACTCACGACAAGAGACAGGCAGACAGTGGGGAGGATGCAGGGGCGCTCTAGTGGACGTCAGAGGAATGACGCGCCACAACAAAGCTGTCCCGCGCTGCACGCCCCAAGTTCAAATTACAGGCAGAAAAAAAAATCTTTTTATTTATTTATTTTTATTTTTTTGCAGTTTTCGGACCATTTTGGGAATATTGGATCCCGGGACGATTATGTCCGGTTGGTGGGGATGTCCGGAAAGTGGGCATCCGGAAAGCAGAGGGATTACTGTACTTCTTAGAAACAGATTGGGTACAGGAGCTTAGAGGACAAGATTTAAATGTTGTATATAGAAAATTCTGTGAACTTTATGAAATAGGAGTCCAGAAGTACATCCCACAGCACAAAGAAGCAGAAAAGAAAATACAGAAATGGTTTAATACAGAATGTAAAACATGAAAAGAAGACAGATTTGCTGTGGAACAGATATAGAAGACACAACAGTGAGAGGGCATATAACAACTATAAACAGGCAAGAAACAATTATACAAGAATAAGGAGGGAAGCCCAAAGACAGTTTGAGGGTATCATAAATAAAAGTAGTGATCAACCGAAACTATTTTACAGCTACATACGAAGCAAAACCAAAGTAAAAGATAAAATTGTTATGCAGCGTATTCTGGTTCCCAACTTCTTGGTTCCAGACATTGTGCGGTTCTGAGTTCTTAATTCCCGACCGGGTCAGTATCATTAAGAAAGGAAAACACAAACACCATGGGTCAAAGGTACATTTATATATTATCAAGAAACAAGTACACACACCGTTCTGTAATCAAAACAGAGGAGTTACAATGACTGAAAATAGTGTTTACAACAGTGGCTCTGTACCTAGCTCAGCAAGTCTGACCTTTCCACGGAGTTACACCTTTCTGATATGAGGTTATATCCACACACTTTTACAGGTAATGTTCCACAGCTATGTCAGGCAAGTGAAGTGCAATATACACAGACAACACAGTTCAGTATATCCAATGTGCCACGTAGGATAATATATATATGTATCCAGTTCATTAATTCTAGGTATCCGAGTCACAAGTACGAGGTCCTAGCTAATATAACATATCCGCGTAACATGGACGATGCCCTAGCTAGCCTTAGTCTACATACATGTTACATGGGTCGAGAATATATATCGTCTTATGCCAGTCACCGGGGGGGAGGGTAATGAGTCTGGGAAGGGTAGGTCCCATGAGGACAAGGATAGGGGGAGGGTCCGGTGACACGTATGAAGGATCCGACTCTTAGCTTAGGTAGGCGCGGGACATGTACGAGGCCCTAGCTAATACAATATATCCACGTGACATGGACGAAGCCCTAGCTAACCTTAGCCCATACATGCCCTACACAGGATGGGTATATGTAGTGTCTTACTCGGATCACCAATGGGGGGGGGGGCAGTGAGTCTAGGGAGGGCAGATCCACATGGAGGCAGGGGTTGGGGCCTGGGGAGGGAAGGGAAGACACACAGATGAGTATTAAACTGACATCTGTTGTTCTGTGGGGGTGACACTGGGGAGGGTTCATCACTGTAGGGAAATCGGCCCGTATAAGGGGATGTTTAGCACTCCGCCTGATAGGGCTATGAGTAATGGAGTTCACTATGGTACACAGGGGGGGGGGGAATTACACTGATGGAGGTTGGTCAGTTCTTGGGAAACGGCTGCACTGACTCGAGGGGGAGTGAGTGACACTGGGGGAGGGATCTGTCCGCACTAGGGAAGTACATAAACAGAAAGTGTGTTACTCACGATTCTGGTGGAGGGGAGGACAGAGTCCACGGGATGTCAGTGACTACACCGGGAGCTTCAGGTGTCGGTCGGACGTGGGAGGTAGGCTGCCCGGCGAGTAGTACCGGGATGGGTAGTCCATGAGGCTGCCACTAGTCCTCGAGGAGTGGGCGGGTGGTGTAGTGGGTGGTTCCCTAGCCGCTACGGCCTGGCCTCTGGAGTAGGGCTGAAGAGGGCCAGGAGGCTCGCTGTGCAGCGCTAGCCCTTAGTCGTCGTTGGGGTTCTAGAAAAGGATCAGGGGAGGCCCAGGGCTGGGGTTGGGCTTGGGGAGGACAGCACCCTGGGTGAGCCGCTGCTATGTCCTGGGGAGGCAGCTGTCAGGGAGGGGCTGCAGCCGCCGTCGTGGGGTGAGCCCCGGATCTGGGGGCTGTGGTCTCGCCATCAGGAGGTGGCCGCCAGGGGTGAGCTGTGGCCTCTTGCCCAGGGGGAGTCAGGCAATGCCATGGGCTGCAGGGACAGGACACAGGCCCCTGGGGATGTCACGCCCTCTCTGGTCTCTGGTGAGGTCCCTCAAAAGGAGCAGGAGCCGCCTTCTTGTGTCGAGGGGCTGGGAAAGGGGCACCTCACTTCGCCCCCAGAGTGGTGGTCAGGGCGGGAGGTGCCTTCCTCTACAGGAGCCTGGATATGGTCCGAGGGGGAATGACCGGGGGCCGACCCTATGGATACTACAGATCCTGACGGTGGGAAATAGGTGCCTGATGGATATGCCCAGCTATTGCCACAGCTCCGACGGAGGCTGCACTCCAGTCATCGTTCTTGCAGCGGGGAGAAGGTGCCCAATGGATTCGCCCGGCTATTGCCACAGCTCTGACGGAGGCTGTTCTCCGGCCCTGGTTCTGGAGGCAGGGAGAAGGCCCCTGTTGGATATGCCCGGCTATGGCCACAGCACCGACGGCGACTGCTCTCCGGCCTATGGGTCTGGGACTCCTGGAGACAGCACTAGTGGATGGCAGTCTCGTCCGCTGCTCCTTGACGGGGATAGCAGCCCTTAAGGCTCCTCCTGAGTTCACTTTCAAAAAGGAGGCTGATCCAGGGGACTCAGTGTCCAAGAGTCTGCTTGGGAGCTTCTTAATACAAGTCCCACCCCAATTCTGGTGAACGTTCCCTCCGCCGGAGTGTAGTGTGCTTTTCCTGCACGCAGTCGGGTGGACTGGCTGCGGAGAAGAGGGGCACTGGGGCTCGAGGGACATAGGACGCTCTCGCCTGGAAGGTATGACAGGTGAGCCAGCATCCCTGTCATCTCCTAGTGGGGTGGATATCCCCCCCCCTGTACTCTCCTTCTGGGGTGGTGGTGTCCGGCTCACCCCGCTGCGCGGGTATTTCACCACCGTAGTGGGGGTGAAAGTCATGTCCCCGTGACTGGAGTTGGAATGTGTTAGAGTGGTGCGGTGGGAGGTGGTGAGGTGGTGGAGGAAGTTTGCCCAGCAGGTAGTTTGTGGATTGGGGTGGAGGTCGGAGGACTAATAGATGGTGAGGGATGATGACTCCGGGGTGCGCCGAAGGAGTTGGTTGATGCCCTGGATGCGATGTCTGCACTCTTGGCATGGGGTCCAGAACACGGCTGTGATCTTCATGGTTTGTGGTGGTGCTGGGGCATGCGGAGTGAAATCAGGCTGGAGACTGGAGAGGGAGGACACTGTTGTGCTTTTATGAGGACTTCTCGAGTAAATCGACCTAGTAGGGTGGCCAACTGGGATATTATCTGGGGGGTGGCGTGGTCTAGAGGTGATGGGGGAGATGCTAGGGGTGGGGGTTGAGGGTGGGGAGGGTGTTTGGGGGTAGCAGGCGCGTGGGCGAGACATGTGGCCCAATCGGGTGCGGGTGGTGGTAAGTATGGATGTGTGGGTGGTGGGGGGCACAGAGGTTGTTTAAGGGTGGCCGTGGTGAAGGGGGGTGTGTGGTGAGGAGTGGGTGGTGGTGGAGGTGGAGTTTGGAGGCTGCTGAGTGGTGGTGGCGGGAGGGAGTGAGGTTGTAGTGGGAGGGGTGCGACGAGGTGGGGTGGGGGTGGAAGTCAGGGTGGAGGGTGGGTGTGGGGATGGTGGAGGGTGAGGAGGTGGTGCAGCTTCTGGTCATGGTGGTGGGGGGTGGTGAGGTGAGGTGCAGGTGGTCCCTGGGGTGGGGCTTGGGGGTTGAGGGGTGGTGGTGGGTGGATGGGATGTATGAGGTGAGGAGGTGGCAGGAGAGGCGTGAGGGGATGAGCTGGGGGTAGAGGTCGGGGAGGGGGGGAGGCTGGGGGAACAGGTGTGAGTGATGGTGGGGTGGTGGCCGGAGTGGGGGCATCAGACGTGGTTAGGGCGTTGGTGGAGGAGAAGGATCGGGAATGGTAGCAGGCGTAGGAGTTTTCTGGTGTGGGAGAGGTGGGGAGGGATGGGGTTGATGGGTGGCATGAGAGGAGGGAGGAAGAGATCAGTAGGGCAGAAATAGTGGAAGCAATGAAGAAGATCAAGATGGGAAAGACCCCAAGAATTGATGGGGTGTGTGGTGCGGTGCTGAGGTATGGGGGTGAGATTATAGTGGAGTGGATGTGGAAGTTATGTAGATTGGCTTGGGAAGAGGGACGGGTTCCGGAGGACTATAAATCAGGTATAATTGTTCCTTTATACAAAGGAAAAGGGGAGAGAGAAGTATGTGGTAACCATAGGGGTATTTGCCTTCTTAGTGTGACTGGAAAAATATATGGTTGAATACTCATTGACAGGGTTAGGCATATAACAGAGGAGCTAGTTGGAGAAGAACAAGGGGGATTTAGGAAGGGGAAAGTATGTGTAGATCAGATATTTGTTCTAAGATGTTTAGAGGAGACGTATCTAGAGAAGAGAAAGAAAGTGTATGCTGCCTTCATGGACTTGGAGAAAGCTTATGACAGAATAGATAGACAAGGTATGTGGAAGGTATTGAGAATATATGGAGTTGAAAGGAAACTGTTGAGTGCTGTGAAGAGTATGTACGAAGAAGCTAGAGCTACGGTGCGAGTGGATGGTATGCTGAGTGAGTTCTTAGATCTCAGTGTGGAACTGAAACAGGGTTGTGTGATGTCTCCATGGCTGTTTAATATATACATGGATGGGGTTGTAAAGGAGGTGCAAGATAGGGCGGTGGATGTGGGGCTGGCTCTCATGAATGAGGGTGAGATTCGGAAGATTCCGGTGTTGCTGTTTGCTGATGATACAGTATTGTTGAGTGAAGATGAATGGAAGTTGCAAGGTTTGGTGAATGAATTTAGGACAGTGTGTAGGAAGAGGAATCTGAAAGTTAATGTAAACAAGAGTAAAGTTATGGTGTATGAGAGGAATGAAGTCACAGAATGCACGATGAGGTTGGATGGCGAGGATATGGAGAATGTGAGTGCATTCAAGTACGTGGGTAGTGTGATGAGTAAGGATTGAACCTTGCGGGATGAATTGCGCGAAAGGGTACAGCAGGGAAGGAAGGTTGTTGGTTCACTGAAAGCAGTGATAAGAAATAGGGAGGTGAGTATCGAAGTTAAGAAGTCACTGCATGATAGTATTGTGATCCCTACCCTGACGTATGGAAGCGAGGCGTGGACCTTGCAAGAGGGGAACAAGTCAAGAGTGAGAGCAGTGGAAATGAGCTACTTGAGAGGAGCATGTGGAGTGACATAGAGGGACAGGTTGACGAATGAAGAAGTGAGAGAACGTTGTGGGGTGGATGTGGATGTGGTTGAGAAGATTAGGAGAAATACACTGAAGTGGTTTGGACATGTGGAGAGAATGGAGAATGAAAGACTGACTAAGAGGGTGTATATAGGTGAGGTGGAGGGAAGGAGAGGGAGGGGTAGACCGAGGATGAGGTGGAGGAATGGAGTTGAGAGGTATATAAGGGAGGAGGGAGTGAGCTGGGGGGAGGGTAGTCAAATTGTGGGTGACAGAGCGACTTGGAGGCATTTTGTCTGCGGCCATCCTTTGCGGGATTAGGGCATCGGGATATAGATAGATTGATAGATAGATCATCTGCAAACAACAGCAAAGGTAGTTTCCAAACACTGCCATCTCTCACTAGGGCCGCTCCAAGATCCATTGCCCTACCTTGTATCTCATTTATAACCCTATCCAAATACTGTACAGATTGAACAACCATGGAGACATGACACATCCTTGTTTCAATCCAACCTTCAAACAGAAAAATTCACTCAGTTCACTATCCACACGCTCTGCAGCCTTAGCACCCTCATACATACTCTTCACGACCTTCAACTTCTCATCTACTCTATATATTCTTAATACTTTCCATAATCCTTGTCTATCCACCCTGTCCATACCCATGAAGGCCGCATGCAACTTCTTTCCCTTCTCTAGAAACTTATCCACTAAAGATCTAAGAATGAATATCTGATCTACACAATCTCTTCCCTTCCTAAAACCTCCCTCTTCTCCAACTAATTTCTCTGTTATTTCCCAACTCTGTCAATAAGTATCCTACTATATACTTTTCCTATTATACTAAGAAGACAAATGCCCCTATGATTACCACACACTTCTTTTTCCCCTTTTCCTTTGTACTGGGGAATAATTATACCTGATTTCCAATCCTCCGGGATTCTACCTTCCTCCCAGGCCAATCTGCACATCTTCCACATCCATTCTACTACTCTCTCTCCTCCATGTTTCAGCATTTCACCACACACTCCATCAATTCCTGGGGCTTTCCCTGTTTTAACTTTCTTCATTGCTTCCACAACTTCCATCCTACTGATTTCTTCCTCTCTTCTCACATCCTTCCTTCTCCCAGCCATTCCCCAGCCACTTACACTTGCATTACTTTCATTCTGTATGTTCAACAATTTCTTAAAGTGTTGTCTCCATCTGCACACTTCTCCCTTCCCCACTAGTAATCTACCATTTTTATCTTTCACTCCCCAGTTAACTTCTTTGGCACCCTCTCTAACTTTCTTTACCTCTTTCCAGATCATTTTCTTCCATTCCCTCCATTTTATACTCAAGTTCTTTCCAAATTCCTTATCCACTCTCTTCTTACTCTCACTTACAGATCTTTTCACCTCTCCTCCTCTCTGCATATAACTCTCTTCCGTCTCTCAACTTATTCCACATCCCTGTTTCTCATCCACTCACTATATGCTTCATTCTTTTATGCCACAGCCTTTCTCACCTCTTCAGTCCACCATGCTGTTCCCTGCACCCCTTTTCGTCTTCTCTTCACCCCACACACCATCTCACATGCTGCACAGAATTCTTCTGTGAATATCTTGCACACACCTTCCACGTCCCCCATCTGCTCCAATCCATATTTACTCAATCGCTCCTCCACTTCCGTCTTATTTTCTGCCTTTTTTTCCATCTGCTTATAACTTTTCCACCCTCCTTGTATGTACTACTTCCTCCTGTCCTTGCCTTCTTCTATTTTCCCATTTTATGTGAACTTTAATTCCGACCACCACCAAGTGGTGGTCTGACAGTCCACTTCCCCAACAATAAATATTTGGCCTTGCCATCTGAAGTTTCTGTGTTTACCCTGTGCTCTTAAGGTGTATCGAGACCTGCTTTGTTGGTCCTCCCTGTTTAGAGGAACTCCATTAGACTAGAAAAAATCCTAGTATAACAGGAATAGTTTACTGAAGCACAAAATTTTGACCAGATTTCCAATAGGTAGGTGTACAAACCTATATGGTCATAAAAATTACAATATTTTCCGCTTAAAAGTGCCAATTTGGTGTCGATTCGGTAAATGGCTGCCAATTCAGTATTTCGTTGCACTACTTCATGAGAGACACGCAAATGACGACAGTAATAAAAGGCAAGATGTCAAGTCGGAGGGAAGTAACAGGTGGAGTCCTGCAGGACTCAGTGCTGGCGCCTGTAATGTTCCTGATTTATGTAAATGATATGGTGGATGGAATGATTAGTTATGGAGGTCTGTCTGCATATGATGCAAAGATCATGAGTGAAATGCCCACCACGACGAGACACAACAGGGACATTGCGACATCCACCTCAGGGGCAGACCACAGAGAGGCTCTGAGGGCGCAAGCAATTCCCAGGCAGTATGGGCCTATGTCCCCTACTACCTTCCTCCCATTTTCCCCTCAATGGACCCAACGAGAACTACACAGTGCTGGTGCACTACTCTCCAGCGGGATCAATCCTCAACAGGTTTGGGGTGGACCTGATATCTCAGTCCCAGACAGCATCTGAATGATGGCCACTAGCCACAATAGGCAAGAGACGGCCATTAGCCGCTCAACAGCTGCATCCCCCCTTCTGCAGAAACCAGTGACTGCCACTAGCCGCACTAGGGGAGAGACGGCCACCGCCCGCTCTCCTTTTGCAGCTGCCTCCGGGAGTTGGACCTCAGTGATGGCCACAAGCTGCACCAACAGACAGGTGATGGCCACTAGCTGCAGCTCGTCTGCCGTCCCCTCCCCTCACAGGATCTTGGTGACGGCCACTAGCCGCACCCGTGAGTGAGGGATGGCCACTAGCCTCACCCGTGAGTGAGTGATGGCCACTAGCCGCACCCGGAGCAAGTGACGGCCACTAGCTGCACTCAGCCCACAGTCCACTCAGGGAACGAGTCCCCGGCGATGGCCACTAGCCGCATCAGAGGACAGGTGATGGCCACTAACCACACCCTGCCCAATAGGACTCCAGTGACGGCAACTAGCTGCACCAGTGGATAGGTGATGGCTATCAGCCGCATCTCACCCTTAGTCCTATCAGGAAGTTGGGCCCCGGTGACGGCCATTAGCTGCACAGACAGGAGAGGGACGGCCACTAGCCACCCTACCCCTGCTGCCCTCAGGACCTCAGAGATGGCCACTAGCCATGCCAGGGAGAGCACAAACACCACTCGTCTCTCACCCCCTGTGACTTTCCCTCCGGAGGAGGTCCCTTGCTTGGCCCGCCCCTCCTGTGGCCGAATGGGACCTCCCTCCTGTTCTCCCCACAGAGGCAACCCCCAGGAGGAGCTGCACTTGGAGTAAGTCTGGCAAGGCACCATCATGACCCTGAAGGTTTGAGCAGTGTAGCCAGCACCCAGACGAGACCATCCGCTGTTGGACTTCTGAAGGAGAGAACGCCACAGACCACCCTTGACGGCGACCCGACCAGAGGGAGACCGCAGTCCCTTGACTCCCTGAGGCACCCCCAGGTCCAGGGTGTGACCTCCCCAGCCCTATGAAGCGGGTATCACACGGGGACCCGTGAACAATTTGTGCAGCACAAAACGGACGTCCAAACTGAGCTTGGACGTCCATACCCTATCACACGGTGGACGTTGACGGCCACCTTCTTCTTTATCCAGTTCACCCCACGTGACTGGAAGGTCACTTCCAACTCCCTAGCAGACGACGTGTTTATCAGCAACAACAATGGACATGAACCAGATTGTGACTTTTGCAATGGGTGCTGCAGTCCTAACCCTACAGGATGAGGAAGAAGCCTCTGCAAGAAGACAAAGGAAGGGGAGAAGGAGAGCACTGTGGATGAGAGAATGGCTCCCACAGAGTGAAGAAAACAGCCAGTATAGAAATCTGCACAGTAGTGCTTTCTTCCCGAGTATGCTTTTCGAACGTGCGCGGGCCTCTCTTGGAAACAATCAATCCACATTCCATCATATTTACCACATTTTGGTATATATGAAAAGTTTATATGACAAACAGAAATATTAAAAGTACAAAGTTTACTGACGGTTTTGAATTAATCATAATATATCACCTCAACTGACTACAGAGTTCAAGATAGCAGAGGACACATACTATGTGTAAACTGCATAGAGAAAAAGGAGACCACCAGGTCGTGGACGTCCACAGTGACCGTGGACGTCCACGAATGGGTCAGGCGGCGCTCCACTCGTGGACGTCCATGACCCTCCCGCGGGGGCAAGTTTGGACGTCCACGGCCAGTTTGGACGTCCTCAAGTCTCCCCTGTGATAGCCCCTTTAAGGAACAACCTCCTCCCCAGAGTGGGCGCAGACAAGCGCACCTACTCTCCCTGTTTGGTCCCAGCCCTAAAGACCGAACTCCCCACAGAGGCCTCACTAGAGAAGGGCCCCTCTCCACACCACCCAGCAGTCCACTCCAGATGATGTGGCCCCCAAGAGTCAGGGTCCTCCAGTCCAGACAGTACTTTTGAACCTGTATAGTGTATTGAGACCAAATTGTATGCACACTGTATTCAGTGGTGTATGAACATAAGATAATACACGTGTAAGGTTGGTTGACCAAAGTTTTTATGCCCTGTTCCTCTCGTAGTGTATTCTAGTTCCTGTTTCGAAAGAGAACCCCAGCTCAGTAGCTAGTGTTCTTAGGACAAGAAGTCAACCTATAAACACCTAGCATAACAATGAGAAAAGTAGAAGTTGAAGAAGACTATAAACTGCAGCAAGAAGACCTGGGCAGCATTTACAATTGCAGCCAGGAATGGGAAATGAATTTCAATGCAAAAAATGCAAAATATTGGAAATAGGTAAAAGTACCAAGAGGCTATCTCCAAATTACTCAGGTATGGAACCCTTCATAAAAGCGAGAGAAGTGAAGGACCTGGGAGTGTTGGTCCAGGATAATTTGTCACCGAAAAACACATTAACAAGATTGTCAAAGAGACATATATGCTCTTGACAAACATAAGGGTAGCATTTCATTACATGGATGAGATGATGAAAAAATTGATAGCATCTGCAATCCGCCCCAGGTTGGAATACATGGCAGTGGTGTGGTCCCCACATAAAAAGAAAGATATAAAGAAGATTGAGAGAATACATAGAACAGCAACCAAGATGGTTCCTAGCCCAGCAGATCTATTGTACTGTAAAAGGAGAGACCAGAAAAGACTAGAAAAGCCTCTCCTTCCTTAAAAAAAAGAATTGAGAGGGACGAAATGATTGCTGTTTTCAGGGCCCTGATGGATGTAGACAAAACTGACAGAGAAGATCTACCTGTATGGAATGAGGGAGTAACAAGAGGTCATTGAAAGAAACTGAAAATGACAAGTTGCTTGAAGGATATCAAGAAATACAGTTTTCCATATAGATGCACTGACCTGTGGAATAGCCTGGAGAAAGAGATCGTCCAGTCCAAAAACTTAAGGGTTTAAAGCTAAGTTTGACTGGCTGAGACAAAGAGACGGGACCCCACGAGCGCACTGTACCTTATTTCCTGTATATCTCAACTAGGTAAATGCACACTCCAGCAATTCTTGTGGTTTTCCACATTTTGACATTCTTCATTGCTTCTGTTACTTCCATCCTACTTTTTTCTTCCTCCCTTTTCATTTCCTTCCTTCTCCCAGCCATTCCCTAGCCACTTATACTATTGCAACTTTCATTTTGGTAAATAAAAAGAAATGGGTGATTTTGGGCTAGTGGCCAGTTGCAGGAAGGCCTCCTTCATAATGGTTTTTGAGTACCTGATTAATGAGGTTTTGGTTAACATGCTTATTTCCTTGAATAAGTTATCGGTAACTGTGTTAATGAAGGGCATGGGTAATGTCTGTGGATAGAATTCAGCAACAGATGTACAGTGCAAAAAGAAGAAAAAAAAAATGCGTTGGATGGGACAAGTTATGGTGTCACTTGAGTAACCATACAGACTTTACAGCAAATGTGCAACAAAGCCCCCTAAAAGATGGTCGAAACATACAGCAACTTGTTCAAGTTAGAATAACAGAAGGAAGTAAAGCTCTTTAAAGAGAATACAAAGCTGCAATGCCAGAGCAGATCTGTAACATGCCAGACAGCTGACCAAGAGTTACTGACAAGGTGATGGTGATGGAAGACAAGTGCACCTCTACTTTCTGGAACTGCCACACAGTGAAAAAGTGTATAAAGTGTATCACATTAGAATGAGAAAACATGACATCAGTGACCCTAGGAGAAAGTCACTTTACCTTGTGATGCATATTAACTTCAAACAAGAATATCAAAAGATGTCTGAAAGCCTCATTCCTGAGGGTCCCTTCAAGGAGGGAGCATAAGGGTGGAAAAGTTATTTATATAATAATTCTGATTACATGAAATTTATTATAATCAACCAGTGAGACCTTAACAGCTGACATGGTATGTAATTCTCATTCATCACTGATTGAAATCATAGGAATTTAATATCAAATGTACCTTAATTGTTTATAACATGAGCATATTAAATATGAGTTGAAACACCAATATTTGGGATACATAAATGACTGAATCCCTAAGTGGGAACTCCTAAGTACAGCCATCCCATAAAAGCGACGGTTTTGAAATTTGGTGTTTTGGTTATTCATAGCTGATTAAGGTCAACATTTTTTTTTTTCAATTTGGCCCTGATATATTGGCTATACTGTACCATGAGATATGCAGTAATAGAATATTTGCAAGTGAGATGAGTTGTAGGTGGTGGCGACCATCATCCACTCACTTGATGTAGTGCTGCCTACTCCTTCCTTAGCCTGTATCATTCTTTTTCTGTGCCTGCCCTCCTCTCTTCCTATTTCTCCCATCTTTCCTGTCACTTCTTATTGCTTTTCTTTCCTTTACAGTTGGCATTACATTGAATGACAAGCCAAATGTTTCCTGTAAGCCAAGAAACCAACGCTGGGTGGTAACCATATAACCAAACCATACGTGCTCCCTACGTGTCAATAAGTGGGTTGGTGGAGGGTTAGTGCCCCTCCCTGTAAAACAAATAACTCAAAGACAAATGGCCACCCCTTATGGGAGTATGCATCTGGCAGTAGATAGTAGATAGAGATGAGTTGTGGAACACGTTCAAGATATAACTGGCCAATGAGATCAGTTGTGGAACAAGTTCAAGATATGACTGGCAAGTGAGATGAGTTGTGGAACAAGTTCAAGATATGACTGGACGTCTGATTATTTACCCCTGAAGGTACCCATGTATTTTCAAATTGTCTTGCTTTAAATGGATTTTTTTTTTTACCTCATGAAATGACTGTAACCAGATCGTCATACATCTTTTGGAAAATATGAAATTTCCCTGCAGTCTGATAAACTGTACAGCATTGGCCAAGTAAAATGCTGTCAGCCATCATTTAAGCTATCAAGCTAGTTGTGACTGCTGAAAAACGAGTGTTCCCTTTGTATGTGCTACCATCTGGTGTTTGCCAGAGGAAGAGAAACATGTTTTCTGCCATTATATATAGGTAAAAATGCTGAATGTTATTGTACCTATTCATTACTGGAAAAATGCAAATGAGAGAAAGAGAGAGGGAAAGAGAGAGGGTAATATATATATATATATATAAATATATATATATATATATATATATATATATATATATGTATATATATATTCTGTATATATATATTCTGTATATATATATATATATATATATATATATATATATATATATATATAAAGACCTCACTATAACGGATAAATTGGGGCCCAAGCCATTCCGAGAAATGCGACATCCGGACTTTTTCGGACGTCAGACGTTAGTCCAGATCACACCAACGGTTTTTAAATTGTTTTCATTACCATTGCAGTACTGTACTGTATTATACCTTCACTCCAATAATCAAATGGTATAATACAGTACAAATAATAATACAGCAAGACCTCACTATAACAGTGTAATTGCGGCCCAAGCCAGTCCGAAAAGTGCGAAATTTCGATAAAAGCGACATCCGGACTTCCCCCTGCTAACCTGGACCTTTTCCGATATACCAAACATTAGTCCGGATCACATGAACAGTTTTTAAACTGCTTTGACTACCATTGCGGTGCTGTACTGTTATAACTTCACTACATTAATCAGATGGCATAATATACATAATAATACTCTACTGTACACTGATAAACATGTCTTTTATTGACCCTCTTGTGGTAAACATACCTGAAGTGGTCTGGCGGTCCGGACTGCTTCTGGCTTTATTGGACTTTTTCCGATATATAGGAATTTAGTCTGGTAGATCCTCGAGTTTGAAAAAACCAAATTCTGGTCTACTGATGCCTGTTATATCAAGGTTTTACTGTACCATACTGTACACTGATAGACATTTCTTTAACCCCTAAAACGCAGGGTGTCGCGTTTGCAATGCTCGCCGAAAAGGACATAACGGCGGAGTGTCACGTTTGTAATTCGAGTTAAATTTGAATAAACGTGGGCAAGGATGTTCCAGCTGGTATTGTCTATCAGTACCACCACCCTTTAGCTACAATTAGCATACTTTACCTTTGTACTACTGACCTCCGTTGTTGCCAAGTATCGCGTTTTTCCCCCCTCCCCCCACCACCACGGCCCAGCCAGGCTGGCTGTGATACGAAGGGTGATCAGAAAGTAATGATAGTTCGTGCTATAACATGAAAACCTTGAATGATGGGAGGTAGGGGAGCAAGGAGAGTGCAGAGTTGCCTGTCCTTACGAGTTTGAACTTGTCGCCGTATGCCTGACTTTTCTTGTTTTATTGTTGTGAGTGAATGCTTCACTCTTGTTTTTGCTCTCTGGCCAGAAATATGGATTACTCGAATGAAGGCTGCAGGTTCTACATTTTTACGAGGTAGAAACTGGGAAAGAAAGCAACAGAGATTCGAGGGGAATTATTACAAGTTTATCCAGACACTACTCCTTCCCTGGAAACTGTTTCCTACTGGATTCGTGCTTTCACAGCAGGAAAAACTGAATTGAAAGATGAACAACGCTCTGGACGCCACCAGACATCCGTGACCGAAGCAACAACTGTCCGTGCACGGTCCATCATTGACGAGGATCCAACTGTAACTCTTAGGTTCTTAGCCTTGGAGCTTGATATCAGTTATGGGAGTGCATATGACATCGTGCATGAACAATTACACCTGAGGAAGAAGTGTTGTCAATGGATACCCCATTTGTTGACTGATGAGCAAAAGGCTGAACGGGTGAGGATTTGTCGTGTCTGGCTTGCTGAATTTGAACCAAATGGTCCAAAACGGTCTCAGATGTTGCTACTGGAGATGAGTGTTGGATTTCATTCTTCACAACCCGTGACAAGCAGTCAAACATGGTGTGGTTGGGCGATGAAGACCCTCGATCTCAGATTTTGAAGGAAGGATTTCGCAGCCAGAAGCGCCTTTTCACCATCTTTTTCAATTCTCAAGGACCAATATGCGTGGATGTGATGCCTGAAAAGTCCACTATCACAGCCCAATACTACACAGACCAGGTCCTTCCACAAGTCTTGGAACACAAGGCCAACACCGCACCAACCCGCCGTCGGTCTCGCCTTTTGCTGCACCACGACAATGCTGCACCCCACAAAGCTCGCCTCACTATGCAGTACCTGGAACAACAAGGTATAACTCTGCTCCCCCACCAACCCTACTCCCCTGACCTGGCTCCCTGTGACTTTTGGTTGTTTCCAAAAATTAAATCTGCTATCGCTGGGAAGCAATTTCATCGCATCCAAGACTTAGCACGGACCGTCAATTCAGAACTCCGAAGTATACCGTCTTCAGAGTACCACGCTTGCTTCATGAAGTGGAGAAAGAGAATGGAACGCTGCATAGAGGTTGGAGGGGAGTACTTTGAAGGAATGTGAGTCATAGTTTGATAGTTCTTCATGCTAATAAAAGTTTATGGACTCACTGTCATTTCTTTCTAATCACCCCTCGTACATGGCAGCGCTCTGACTACTCAGAACTGTAAATCTGCGCCCTCCTATCACAAGCAGTTTATGCTAATAGGAAAAGCTTGTTTCCCCAGTTGTAACACTAGCTTTTTTTTCGCACGGTTTGCCCCTGTTTAGCGTCAGTTTAACGCAGGCTTTCAAAGTGACATTATGGCGAGTTCTAGCTCTTCTGAGTCAATGCGAGCGGCCGACAGGAACGAGAATAAAGTGACGGGCGTAAGACAGAATAAAAGGCGCACTGCGGTGATCTTTTGGGAAGTAATATGATTGAAAATAATGTAGGATACGTGTTTTTAGCTGTGAAAATGGAAATGTTTGTTGAGTGACGGGAAGACCGTCGCCGCGCTGCATGTCGGCCATACGCTTCGTTGATTTTAGCCTTATTTTCAGTGCTTATTGTACAAATATGGATTCCAAACTACCTGTATGTTGTAGTATAAAGTTTACTGTGAGAGAATGAGGCTGTGGTAGAGGGGAAACCGGGTTGCTGGAGGTGTGAAAGTGGAGATTTTGTTACCCAACTTTGCAAGTCTCCACAAGTCCTTGGGTAGTCCACCAAGGCTCAACACCTGTCTCTGGAGAAAGCTGAATGTAAGTACTATCTGCCATACCACGTATAATTTTCTAGGGTTAATCTCTGATTTTTGGCTAATATTTTCCTACAGGTACTCAGACCGCGATCGAACGCCACCACCCGGGGGAGGTCGGCTGTCGATGGCCGCGTATTAGGGGTTAATATACCTTACTGTGGAGAACATGGCTGTAGCGGTCAGGCAGTCCGGGCTGCTTCTGGCTTTATCAGACTCTTTCCGATACATAGCAATTTAGTTAGGCAGCTCCTCGACTCCGATATATATATATATTCTTGCACTGCATCAAGTGGTTCCAAGCATAAGTGAATCACTCCCATCCATGGTCTAATCTTACTAATATCTGCCAAGATTTCAGAGTTTAATGTCAAACTGATTCAATTTTGGCCTTGACCTTTTAACAACAGTTCAAGATCATAAGACAACAATATTGTGCAATGTGAGAGGGCTTACTGTAAGGAACATTATGATACTGATCCCATGTTTCATTCTTGCTTCACTCATGAGATATGCATAATTTGGCGTTTTTCAGGACATTCATTTTGGTTTGACCATTTTTTGCCCAGTATTTATTTACTTATTCCTCTCATGGTCCTCAGTCATAATTATAGTACAACTGCAGTTTTTTTTTTTTCCCATTACCTTGACCCCTGACCTTCATTCCCTAAACTTTAATCACATGCTTCTCTAATGTTCCTCATTCATAATCCTCTCTATAAGGACCATTATGGTCTTGGTCCCATGTCTTCATGCTGTCTCAGTCATGAGATATGCATTACTTAGCAATTTTCAGGCTTTTCAAAACAGACTTTTTCTCCTGAAAATTTAATTACCTGCTCCTCTGATGGTTCTCCACCATTATTTCAAGCAGTGCAATAACAGATATTGCCAGATTCGTATATTACCTTCAGTGCTACTAATATCCCCATCTCCAAAAGTACTGAAATTCTCGGTGCCTCATTTAACAATGCCCTCAGCTGGGCCTCTCATGTCAGATCACTTGCTATGACCGCCTCAAAGAAACCTGGATTATTGTACAGAGACCGTAACTTCTTCACTGACGAGCAGTTAGCTATAATTTATATGAGTCATGTGCACTCTTAGCTTGAATATAGGCACGTTTTTGTGAGGCCCAGGCTTGAGCCTGGCTCAAGCCAGACTTAAGCCAAACGTCTATTCCCGTTTTTGCGGTGCCCAGGCTCAAGCCAAAATCGAGCCGCGCTTGAGCCAGATTCGAGCCAAGTCGATCCACCCCTGGAGCTGGCTTGAGGTAGCTCGAGCCCGGGAGTGTGACGTCATATGTAAACAAAGATGGCGTCTTCCATTGTGTTGTATGTACCGTTCTCACTTTTTTTTCAATATGCCACGAGTATGTGGCTTGCACCGATTGATTTTGATATACAGATATGCTAGAATTTACAGTTGATGCACGTGAGAGAAGAACATGTGTAGCTAGAGTGAATTGGACAGCTCGTTTGTGGTGCAGATCAGATCAGATGGTGTTCACTCAGTATTGCTTTTGAATCAGCACAGGGCTGTTCGTTGTCTAGTTTTTTTTTTTTTTATGTTTTAAAATACGTTTTCTAGTGTTCCATACTTCACAGAGGTATTTCTTGCAGTGGTAGAATTTTTTATCTGCATCTTTTGCATATGTTAATAACAGTATGTTCTCTAAATTGCCTTCTTCTACCTCATATTTACTTCTTATATCTTTTAATGCATTACAATTTTTAACCCACGCCGTCCCGGCGATGTGAATTAACGTCCGCACATGATGTGCACTCATGTCCCGGCGACATGCATTAACGCGGCAACATTGCAAGTTGCATAATTTTCACATTTTTCAAAAATCGTGCCTGATTTTTGTTTCGCCCGCCTACGCAAGCCTCACCTACACGCTGCCAGGCAGATAATCCCCTAGACCCAGATTAACCCCACCAGACCCTGTGATCCTCCACTTACCGGTCAGCAGTCACCCAGGTCAGACATGGCGCGTTGTGGGCTGTCAGACGAGGAGATACAAGTGGCCCTGGATACCTTTACAGGGGATAGTGATTCCCCAATGGACGACGACACCCTCAATGTCGATTATGTGCAGCCTGAGGAGGTTACCAGCAGCAGTGATGAGGAGGTCCCTTCCCCAAGGAAAGTCAAATATATTACATACAGGAGGGCAGGGGACGGCCAGCCTGCACCACGTGCTGCATCTAGGCAGCAACACCTACCATCAGATGAGGACGAGGACGAGGATGAGGAAGCAGTACATGGTGGCGTATTTTCCTGGCTGGGGAAGGAAAAGCTATCGCCACGTGGGACTGGGACAGACGGCACATCGCGACTGTTCCACAGGTATGTTCCTTCTATGTGTTCTGTGGCAGGAAGTAGTGGTGTGGAGATGGTTAGGGCAGCAGAAAGTGAAAGTGTTGGGGTGGGAGAGCGCAGACAGATTCGTGAAAGCGAGAGTGGTGTGGGGGAGGCAACACGTCCTCGTGGTGTTCGTGTTAGGTGTGGTGTGAGTTAGCAGAAAGTGAAAGCACTTGTCTAACATGTAAAGGGGTAATATGTTATATTCGAAGTATTATAAAAAGTGAATAATTAGATTTCGAGTTGAAATAATAATGACGGTACCTGAAGTCATGTGGTAGCGCTATTGCTATGCTCATTCTTTTCGTAAAGCATGTACATCTATAAAAGCAATTGTATAACATGTAAAGGGGTAATATGTTATATTGGAAGTATTATAAAAGGTGAATAATTAGATTTCAAGTGACCTGAACTCACATGGTTACGCTATTGCTATGCCCATTCTTTTCGTAAAGCATGTACATCTATAAAAGCAATTGTATAGTTACTGTAAAGTTAGTATGTAAGTTGAAAAATAGTCTAAGTTGAAAGTCACACAACATACATTCAGCTGGTAAATAGGGGCTAGGATGAATTCTGTTCACGGTGTGAGATGAGTGGAAAATTCCCCAGTGGCTCCTAATTTAGCCACCAATTATGGGATAAGCTGTCTCCCAGTGGACCACCATCCCACCTCACTCTCTCTCTCTCTATATATATACTGTATTAGGATAAGGCTTACTGTAAATCGTGTACTACTGTGAAAGCAAATGTCTGACATGGAAAAGGCCAGAATGTAATGTGAGAAGTACTATAAAGGGGGAGAAAATAAATTCAGAGGTGAAAAAATAATGACATGACATGATTTACCTACGTAAATTAGCGCTACTTCTATGCTAATTCTTTTCATAAAGCATGTACTTCTGTAAAAGCAACTGTCTAACATGTAAATGGGTAATATGTTATAAGTAATCAAAAAGGTGAAAAAACTGAATCTGAGTTGAAAAAAGCATGAAAGACCAAGTTGTCACTTGGTAAATAAGCGCTATTCTTATGCTAATTCTTTTCGTAAAGCAAGTACATCTATAAAACTAATTGTATAACATGTATGTGGGTTATATATTATAAGTAATCTAAAAGGTGAAAAAATAGAATCTGAGTTGAAAAAAGCATGAAATAAAATGATCTCACTTGGTAAATAAGCGCTACTTTTATGCTAATTCTTGTCATAATGCCTCAAAATATGTACAAACAATTATGTAAAGTTGAAAATGGTATGATGTTATTGTGGAAGTAATATGGAACATGAAAAAATACAATAGCTGATGAAATAACGATGTTTGCTACCGTCGGTGACATAATCGATCGATTTCGCTAGGGTCACACAATGGTACATACCTTATTTCTCATTTTTTTCTGTATAAAACCCAATATACTTGTGGTATACATATTTCCAACATATGAATACATGATAATAAATGTATACTGCATCAGTTCAGGGTACCCGTGCCACCATAGAAAACGTACGGCAAAAGACTACTCATAGAGCATGGCAGTACCAGTCAAACTTACGTGCTCCAGGTAAGCCATATCTGGACCCAAGGGACACCTTTGTGATTTTCCTTAGTTTCTGACCAAAAGTGAATGTTTGAGCCAAAAAAAAAAAATGGTCCAAAAAAGCCGGGACTGGGGTGGACCAAAGCTCAGAAAACGTCGGGATTGGGCGGGTTAACCCGTCACGTCCCGAGGTTTTCCACACCTCCGACATCCCCCAGTCCCGAGGTATTTTCGAAAATTTTTTTTTTGGCTAAAACCTTCGCTTTTGGTGAGAAACATCGAAAATTCATAGAGAAATCGCTCACCTGAGGTTTAAAATACCCAATTCAGGTAGGAGTTCCTCCTTACCTGACTGAGTTTTCTAACATGCTGGCACCAAAGAAAACGAGTTCTATGGGAGGGTAACTATTTTATCCACTCATAAACGGTATTTATTTATTTACTTGGTACGAATGTATATGTAGTATGAGAGTATATTGGTTTTCAAGTGGTAATAAAGGCATTATAAGCATTGTTTCACTCACTAACTAATCACCATACCTGACCTTTTTTTGCCACATTACCTGATCATTATTTCTGGCTGTTTCTTCTTCTAATGCTATGTAAACATTGCCCTCCACATTGTCATCGATTGGGGAATCACTCTGGCGCTGAATATCTTTACTAGCCAGGTCACTGGTAACAGGTCCTTTGCCAAGACAATGGCGTGAGGGGGGGAGGGGGGAGGTTATGTGGTGTAAGGCATGGTCCCTGCTTGGCATCTTGTAGAGAAATAGAGGAAGGTGTCCTGTGTATACATATGAAAAATCACGCGCGAAAATTGAAAATTGTGCAAATTAGGGACCTTGCAATTGCACGACGTACTGGTACGTCGCCGGGACTGGCAAATGCAAATCGTTGCAACGTACCCATACGTCGACGGGACGGGGCAGGTTAAAGAAATGTTCAAGAGTTTCTTCTTGTTTTGCTACGTAATTCACAATACGTATTTCCACCAATATACCTTGCTCTCCAGTTTAATTTTAAAGTGTTCAAGCAACATCTGTGCAGCAGTATAGAACCCTGTGTGTTTTCATAAAGTTTTTCTTCCTTAATGTCTAATTTTTTCCCTTTATAAAATATAATTGAGGATTTGTTTGTCAGTTCTTCTCTCCAACATTTTCTTTTTTTCGTATTCATTTACCTTCTTCTTTATTTCATCCTTTTTTAAATTGTCCAGTTGGTTAGTATTTCTTATGCAGATTTCCTTCATATATTCCTGGGGGTAGGGGGGTTTCAAGAATACTCCCCCAGTATCCCTGCTTGTCGTACAAGACGACTAAAAGGGTTGGTGGTGGGTTAGTGCCCCACCCCGTAAAAAGAACTAACTAAAAAAGCGAACAAAGCGCCTCGGACCCGGACGGACCATACGTTGATGACTAAGGAATGGACGAAGGACATTCTTAGGGTGGGAAGGTGGAATGTGAGAGGAGTGAATGATGAAGTGAAAGAGATTGTTCAGGTGCTTGAGGATGCAAAAGTGGATATATGTGGGTTGACTGAAACTAAATGGAAAGGTGAAAGGGTGAGAGAGTGGGAATATGGTTTAGGTATATGTGCAGGAGTCAATGAAAATGAGAGGGCAAGAGAGGGATTATGTCCGATGATAAGCAAGGAGTGGAAGGAGAATATAAGAGAGTATGGAACAGTGGGTGCAAGGATTGTATGGGTGAGGATGAAAGTAGGTATACAAGCATGGGCGATTGTATGTGTGAATGCCCTGACAGAGGATCGAGTGGCAAGAGTGAAAGATGAGTTTTGGGCGAGTGTAGAAGTGTGTATGGACAAGTTTGAGAGGAGCGAGAGAGTGCTGTTGATTGGAGACATGAATGGCAAAGTTGGGAATGTACGAGTGGATGGAGTGGTTGGTCAGTGGGGTGTGCCAGCTGATGTAGATGGGAATGGAAGTGCTTTGGTGGACATCTGTGCTTGTAAGGGGTTGGCAATAGCCAACACCTACTTTCGGCATAAGATGATCCACCGGTATACATGGAGAGTAATGAGGAGGATGGATGGTGAACTTGTTGAACGAAAGGCAATGATAGACTACGTGTGAGTGGATGAGCGAATGAGAAGACAAGTGATGGATGCAAGAGTGTGCAGAGGGTGGGGGAATGGAGTCTCGGACTATCACTTAGTGATGGCCATGGTAGAGCTGCAAAGAAAGTGGTTGAGGAGACGAAGGGGAAGACAGGAGGAAGCAACTCCTGTGAGACGAGTGGAGAAATTGCAAGACAGTGAGAAAATGACAGAGTATAAGAGCATAGTGGAAGAAAGACTGGGAAGGTATGAGCTAGAGCAGATGGAAGGGGTGGAAGACGTATGTAAGATATTCACGGAAGAGATAGGTGCAGCGTGTGAGACGGTTTGTGGAGTGAGGAGGAGATGCAAGGGTGTGCAAAGGACAGCATGGTGGAATGATGAGGTGAAACGAGCTGTGGAACAAAAGAAGAAGGCATATAGTGAATGGTTAGCGAGTAGAGGTAGGGGAGAAGATGAGAGAGAGAAGAGAGAGGTATATGTGAGCAGGAGAAGGGAGGTTAAGAGACTGGTGAAGAAGAGTAAAAAGAAAGTGGATGAAGAGTTTGGAAGGATTCTGAGTGTGAAATGGAGGGAGAGTAAGAAATTGTTTTGGAAGGAGGTAAAGAAAATAAGGCAGTGTGAAAGTGGAAATAGTAGGGAAGTGAAAGATAGGAATAATAGATTGTTGGTGGAGAAGAGAGAGAAACTGAGGAGATGGAAGGAGCACTTTGAGGATTTGTTGAATGTGGAGAGTGAGAACAGTGCGAGTATAAGTGGTTGGGGAATGGCTGGGAGAAGAGATGAGAGGAGGGAGGAAGAGATCAGTAGGGCGGAAGTAGTGGAAGCGATGAAGAATATTAAATTGGGAAAGGCCCCAGGAATTGATGGAGTGTGTGGTGAAATGCTTAGGTATGGGGGTGAGATTGTTGTGGAGTGGATATGGAAGTTGTGTAGATTGGCTTGGGAAGAGGGAAGGGTTCCAGAGGACTGGAAATCAGGTATAATTGTTCCTTTATACAAAGGAAAAGGATAGAGAGAAGTATTTGGTAACCATAGGGGTATTTGCCTACTTAGTGGGACTGGAAAAATATATGGTAGAATACTCATTGATAGGGTTAGGCATATAACAGAGGAGCTAGTTGGAGAAGAACAAGGGGGATTTAGGAAGGGAAAAGGGTGTGTAGATCAGATATTTGTTCTAAGATGTTTAGTGGAGAAGTATCTAGAGTAGGGAAGGAAAGTGTATGCTGCCTTCATGGACTTGGAGAAAGCTTATGACACAATAGATAGGCAAGGTATGTGGAAGGTATTAAGAATATATGGAGTGGAGGGGAAATTGTTGAGTGCTGTGAAGAGTGTGTACGAGGGAGCTAGGGCTACGGTGCGAATGGATGGTGAGCTGAGTGAGTTCTTTCATCTCAATGTGGGACTGAAACAGGGTTGTGTGATGTCTCCATGGCTGTTGAATATATACATGGATGGGGTTGTAAAGGAGGTGCAGGGTAGGGCAGTGGATGTGGGGGTGACTCTAATGAATGAGGGTGAGATCTGTAAGCTTCTGGTGTTGCTGTTTGCTGATGATACAGTGCTGTTGATTGAAGATGAATGGAAGTTGCAAGGTTTGGTGAATGAATTTGGGACAGTGTGTAGGAGGAGGAATCTGAAAGTTAATGTAAACAAAAGTAAAGTTATGGTGTTTGAGAGGAATGAAGTCACAGAGTGTGCAGTGAGGTTGGATGGTGAGGATATGGAGAATGTGAGTGCATTCACGTACTTGGGTAGTGTGATGAGTAAGGATGGAACTTTGGGGGATGAAGTGCGTGAAAGGGTACAGCAGGGAAGGAAGGTTGTTGGTACACTGAGAGCAGTGATGAGAAACAGGGAGGTGAGTATGGAAGTTAAGAAGTCACTGCATGATAGTATTGTGATCCCTACCCTGACGTATGGAAGCGAGGCATGGACCTTACAAGAGGGGAACAAGTCAAGAGTGAGAGCAGTGGAAATGAGTTACTTGAGAGGAGCATGTGGAGTGACGTGGAGGGACAGGTTGACGAATGAAGAAGTGAAGGAACGCTGTGGGGTGGATGTGGATGTGGTTGAGAAGATCAGGAGAAATACACTGAGGTGGTTTGCACATGTGGAGAGAATGGAGAATAAAAGACTGACTAAGAGGATGTATGTGGGTGAGGTGGGGGGAGGGAGAGGGAGAGGTAGACCGAGGATGAGGTAGAGGGATGGAGTTGAGAGGTATATGAGGGAGGGGGGGGTGAGTTGGGGGGAGGGTAGTCGGATGGTGGGTGACAGAGCGACCTGGAGGCGTTTTGTCTGCAGCCACCCTTTGCAGGATTAGGGCGTCGGGCTATAGATAGATAGATAGATAGATTTTTTTTTTTTTCATACAGTTCTAAGAACATTTTTAATGCTAATGAATTATTTTCTTGCAGAAGAAAGCATATAATGAGTGGATAAGGAACAGAGGCGTCGAAGAAGCTGAGAGGAGGACAAGAGAGTTATATGTAGAGAGGAGGAGAGAGGTGAAAAGATTAGTAAAAGTGAGTAAGACGAGAGTGGATGAGGAATTTGGAAGGAATTTGAGTGGAAAGTGGAGGGAATGTAAGAAAATGTTCTGGAAAGAGGTAAAGAGAGCTACACAGGGTGCCAACAAAGTTAGTTGGGGTGTGAAAGATAAAAATGGTAGATTACTAGTGGAGAAGGGAGAAAAAGTGAACAGATGGAGAGAACACTTTAATGAACAGGTGGAGTCCCTCCACGGAACACTGGTCTGTACTGCTCCTGTACAAAGTAAAGAAGAGTAAAGGTTTCCTTGGTGACTCGCATATTTCTGAAGAAATCAAGATCTTCTTTCTGATCCAGGTGATCACTGAAGCCTTTCTGCTTTCCATGTGATTCTCTGCACCAACCCAAAGGAACATAATGTAATTATAAAATATGGTTTTGCTAATATTCTTAATATATATAAATATTTTTTTTTGAGGGGGTGGGGGGACACATTGACCTAACAGCAAAGTAGCTCACTGAAGGGAACACCTGAATAGAAATGAGGGTCAATTTTTAGTTTCACACAACCACTGATCTTTGCATCAAATCTGAGTGTTTCCAAAGGTTTTTGGTGTGATTCATTTGATTTTGCCCTTCAAATCTACTGCCAATCAATGGTTTCAAAGGAATGAATATTTTTGCAATCACCTTAAAATCCACTATTTCTTTTTAGAAATAAAGGTCAAAATGAACAGAATCACACCCAAAACCATAGGAAACAGTCAGGTTTGATGAAAAAATATGTACTGTGGGCCTACTACTTAGCCTAACCCAACCCAACGTAATGTAACCTAACCAACTAAATTAACCTAACCCAACCCAACTCAACCTAATGCAAGTATTATTCATTTGCGAGCAAAGTGCATATAATGAAAAATGGTCTATATTGGCCCAGAACTTATTTGGTAAACTTGTTTCTAAGAATCTCTGGTTGTGCAAATCTAAAAATTGTCCGAATTGAGCACTACCAGATACCCAATAATCACAAGGCAATGTGACCCTATGGCAGAAATTCCCCACACATTCAATACGTTGTTATCACAAATGAGTATCATCTTGATAATTCCTTTCCCCTGAAAGTATGCACTGATAAAGAGTTCATAATGCAGGTACAGTTCATGCAACATACAGAGAGTGCTGTCTGTTGCATGCACACCTGAGTGAACCAGACATGCACTCATACAGCTTGTTGGCCAACTTAATACTTAAATGGCAAATCATCTGCACCCAAAAGAAAAAAATAGATATAAAAATATATAAATCTGGCAGGCACAACATCTGCATGATGAAGTTAGCTCATCTTCTACCAAACTGAATAAGGCATGCCAAACTCTTGTCTGGATGATTCCACATTCAAATTTTATCCAACCAACATATAGTCAGCTGCCTAGGCTCATCATCGTCGTTACCAAAATATTTGACAAACTTATCAAAAACCGCCATAAACTCATACTCCTGACATGATCTAACCAGTAATACAACCATATATATATATATTTTTTTTTCAATGTGTAGATGGGAAGTGGGAGGTATAAATGTGGAGATACTTGTGTTGGGGTATGTTCACCTTATACAATCAGCTTCAGACAATTATGGAAGTTTGATTTTCCTTAATAGTAAAACAATGGCTGTAAATTTACTGGCGCTGCCAAGCCTAATAAGTACGTAAAATGAAGCAATAACCTATTATCAGATTTTTTTACCCACCAAACTTACCCACCAAACTTTCGATATGTTAGATCTTACGAATATCAAAACCTAACCAGTCCATGATTCCAGTTGTCTCCTACCATCAACAACATAACTTTCTGACCACATTACAAACATGATGGTCACAAATGTGTTGTCTCCAGCATTATTATTAAGCTTGCTACCACTACACCATAATATCAATAAGAGTTCTGTCTACTTTCCCATACACTGTCACTGAGAGTACCTTGTTCCTAGGGTTCTCAACAAGCACCCTAAGTTTGTAAATTAAAAACTTTCCTTATATAATGCCATTCATCTTTCCAGTGATTAACACAGCTGCTTTATGTACCTAATGCCTGTTGCCATTGAAAACGACAACGCAGTGACCTGGCTCATGTATTCCTCTACAAGATTGGATACAACAGTCGCAGACTCGTGTCTCTGCAAACAACGGAAAAGTTCCCATATGGAGGGAAGAACAACTGCTCAGATCGAAAATATCTGATTCTCCAATATCTGCCATGCTGCTTTGCGTCATCAGCTGACCGGGGTGTTTGTTTACATTCGTCAGTACGGCTCGAGCACTGTTTTTGCGGGGTCACTTTGGCTTAAGCCAAAGAGCGAAGCCAGGCTTGAGCCTCAGGCCTCACAAAAATGTCTATCTATCTATCTATCTATTGCCAGACGCCTCAATCCCGTTTGGGGTGGCCACAAACAAATCGCCTCCAAGTCGCCCTGTCCCCCGCCATTTCACTGCCCTGCTCCCAACTGACACCCCCCTCTCTCATATACCTCTCCACCCCATCCCTCCATCTCATCCTCGGCCTCCCCCTCCCTCTTCCCCCCTCCACCTCACTCACATACACTCTCTTCGTCAGTCTTTCACCCTCCATCCTCTCCACATGGCCAAACCACCTCAGCGTGTTTCTCATAACGCTTCCTATCACATCCACATCCACACCACAACGCTCCTTTATATCTTCATTCGTCAGCCTGTCTCTCCACGTGACTCCACAGGCTCTTCTTAAATAACTCATTTCCACTGCTCTCACTCTTGACTTGTGTCCTTCCAACAATGTGCCTTAGTTTTTTGGTGATATTTGAGAATTTTAATGGTGTGTGTGTATATATATATATATATATATATATATATATATATATATATATATATGTAGAAAATAAGGCGGTTTTCATTTTAAGGGATGGTCCTATGGTGTATAGTATGGGATGTGCCTCTGAACCGACACTGCAGCTCACCATCCACTTCCTGGGGCAGGGGGGATGGGGAGAGTCTAGAGCTGTTGGCAGGCCCAGGTGGATTCTTCTTTCCGGCTCTGATGATTGTTTGGGCTCCGATGATTCTTCGTTTGGGCTCTGATGACTCTTCGTCCAGGCCCTGATGATTCCTTGTCTGGGCAGGTCCTACAGCCAGGCTTGTCGATTCCTCCAAAGGGAAGATGCATACTCCAGTGTTGACTGCTATGGCAGGTAAATATAAAGATGATAATTTGAATTGTGAGCAGGTGGAGATTGTCAGACGTGAAAGGATTGAACTTGCTGGTGAATCTCTTGAGTGTGTGGAAGAGTTTTGTTATTTGGGAAACATGTTGTGTGCTGGAGGTGGAGCTGGAGCTAGCTCTGTGGCTAGGGTGAGAAGTGGTTGGAAGAAGTTCAGGGAGCTCTTGCCTTTCCTGACATTGAGAGGGCTCTCCCTACGTGCTAAGGGGTCTTTGTATGCAGCATGTGTTAGGAGTGTAATGCTGTATGGTAGTGAGACCTGGGCAGTGAAGGAGGAAGATATTCGCCGGCTCAGACGTGAAATGACAATGATTAGGTGGATGTGCAGTGCGTCCCTGCGTCCAAGACCTTTAGGGGCTGGGTTTACGATGGAAGAGTTGAGAGGTAGGATGGGACTGGAGTGTATTGGTGTTGTGATGAGGAGAGGTAGATTGAGGTGGTTTGGACATGTGGAGAGGATGGGGGATGATAACTGGGTGAGGAAGGTGAGAAGTGTTAATATTGGGGGTGGGGTTATGAGGGGTAGACCAAGAAAGACATGGGACGAGGTCATTAAGTGTGACCTTAGGGTTAAGGGACTGAACAGGGAGGCTGCAATGGATCGTGCAGCGTGGCGAGCCGCCATTAGGTGACCAAGGCCGACACATGCAAGCATGTTGGAACCTTTAAAAACGAAACGAAACAAAACATACGAAAACCTCCGTTATCTGTAGGGGTTAGGTTGTCCACTCAGGAATCGAGGGCATCATATCTACATAAAAACTCTCAGTGTATGAGTATTTTTTTTTATAAATCAGGTGCATCATATCTGCATAAAAACTCCTCATGAGTATTTTTTTAAGTCGAGCACATCATATCAGCTTATTAACTTTATGTGAGTATTTTGTTTAATCAAGCGCTTCATATCAGCATAAAAACTCCTTCATATGAGTATTTGTTTTTTAATCGAGCACTTCATGGCAGCATAAAAGCTCTAGTGCAGGGGTTCCCAACCTTTATTTACCCATTACCCCATTTTCCACACCTCTCTTTAATTCACTCATTATCCCTCATTGCTTATATTTCCACAATTGCATTTTAGCTGCTTAACATTTTGATGCCTAGATTTTAGTTTGAATGTAGGACTTAATTAAAGGTTAGGCTAAAACCAAGAGGGTTATTGCAAGGAGTAATTTATTTTTATTATTAACACTGATACCAAATAAACATGACTTTAAACATTCATCTCTGAATTTTAGTATAGGTCCGAAGTCTATCATAACTGGTATGATTTTTAGATTTTTTTTTTTTGTTACCTCCCCCATTACCCTTCACAAAAGACCAAATTACCCCACTTGGGGTAATTTACCCCAGGTTGGGAACCCCTGCTCTAGTGTATGAGTATTTTTAATAGAGGGCATCATATCAACATAAAAGCTATCTGTATTTTTTTTAATCGAGCACTTCATATCAACATAAAAACTCCTGTATATGAGTACAGGTATTTCTTTTAATCGAGCGCTTTATATCAGCATAAAAACTGCGTATGAGTACTGTATTTTTTTTTTTTCCCTATTGAGTGCCTTATATGAGCAGGAAGACTAGTACTAATGGGTACTTTTTCATATCAAGCACCACATTTGCACAGGAAAACTCTGAACATATGTATACCGTATTTCTTTGTACTGGGGACTTTGTGTAAGTGGAATAGCTTACGTATGGGTATTTTTTTCATACTGGGTATGTCATGTGAACAGGAAAATAATTAAAAATCGGTATTTTTTCACATCGAACATCTTGCATGCACAGGAAAGCTTTTGCATGTGGATATTTGTTTGTATTGAGCACTTCGTATAAGTGGGAAAGCACCTATGTATGGGCATTTTTTCATATTGAGCACCTCATATTAGCAGAAAGACTTTTACATATGGGTATTTTTTCATATTAAGACCTTGTATAAATAGAAAGACTTTTGCGTATGGGTAGTTTTTCATATCACTCGTATATGCAGAACAACTCTTACGTATGGGTATTATTTCACATCGAGGTCTTGTATTGCCGGAAGACTTATGTATGGGTATTTTTTCATATCCAGTGACTCATATCAACAGAAAAACCATTACATACAGTATTTCTTTGTATTGAGCACTGCTGATAAGAGGGAAAGCTTACATACAGACATATTTCATATCGACCACATTGTATAAGCAGGAAGACTCGTACGCTTTGGGTATTTTTTTTCATTGAGTGCTGATACAAGGCAGTGAAAAAAAAAAAAAAACATGTAAGAGTCATCCTGCTTAAATGATGTAAGAGTCATCCTGCTTAAATGAAATGGCCACTCCTTATGGGATTAGGGCATCTGACGATAGATACTGTAGATAGATAGATAGCCTCATGTCAACAGGAAGGCTACAGGCAGACCCTGAGATACGATATACCTAGATGCGATTCACCCGCATAGCGATGGGGGTAGAAATACCATCCTACCCCACTGAACGATGGCCAAACCCTGGTATGACTTTTTTTTTTTTTTTTTTTTTTTTAGATTGACTTATAAACTGCTTTTAGACTTAGAATAATGTGTTTTAGTCACAGTTGGAGTGAACAGTGTCATTTTGGGGTACAGGGACAAGGACTGACCAAACGATGACGACCAAGGACCGGACAAAGGACATTGTAATTGGAACCTGGAATGTAAGGGGAGCGAATGATGAGGTGAAAGAGAGAGAGATTGTCCAGGTGCTTGAGGATGCGAAAGTGGATGTATGTGGAATAACTGAAACAAAATGGAGAGGAGAAAGTGTGGGAGAATGGGAGTATGGATGGGGTATATGTGCAGGAGTAGGTGAGAATGAGAGGGCAAAGGAAGGAGTATGTATAGTTGTGAGTAAAAGATGGAAGAGGAGCATAAGACAGTATGGATCAGTTGGGTCAAGGATTGTGTGGGTAAAGTTGAAAGTTGGAATACAAATGTGGGCGATTGTGTGTGTGTATGCGCCAACGCAAGATCGTGCTAGAAGAGTGAGAGAAGAGTTCTGGACAAATGTAGAAGTGTGCATGGAAAAGTTTGGAAGGAATGAGAGAGTGTTTTTGATTGGTGATATGAATGGTAAAGTTGGGAATGTGAAGGTGGATGGAATAGTTGGTGAGTGGGGTGTGCCTGCTGAGATAGATGAGAATGGGAGTGCGTTAGTGGACATTTGTGCTGGGAGGGGGTTGGTGATAGCCAATACCCTCTTCAGGCATAAAATGATTCACAGGTATACATGGCGAGTGATGAGAAGGGTGGGTGGTGAACTGAATGAAAGGAAGGCAATGATTGATTATGTGTGTGTGGATGAAAGGATGCGAAGATGTGTAATGGATGCAAGAGTGTATAGAGGTTGGGGGAGTGGACTTTCTGACCACTACTTGGTGATGGCCAGAATTAAAGTACAAGTAAGTTGGTGGAATAGAAGAAGGGAAAGACGAGAGGAAGGAGTAATTGCAAGGAGAGTGGAAAGGTTACAAGAGGATGAGAAAAAGGCAGAGTATAAGAGAGAAGTGGAGGAACGATTGGGCAAATATGAATTGGAGCAGATGGGAGACGTGGAAGGTGTGTGTAGAATATTTACAGAAGAAATATGTGCAGCATGTGATGTGGTGTGTGGAAGGAAGAGAAGACGGAGGGGGGGTGCAAGGAACAGCGTGGTGGACTGAAGAGGTGAAACAGGCTGTGGCACAAAAGAAGAAAGAAGTGTATACAATGAATGGATGAGAAATAGGGGCGTGGAAGAGGTTGAGAGGCGGAAGAGAGAGTTATATGTAGAAAGGAAGAGAGAGGTGAAAAGATTAGTAAGAGAGAGTAAGAAGAGAGTGGATGAGGAATTTGGAAGAAATTTGAGTGTAAAGTGGAGGGACTGTAAGAAAATGTTCTGGAGAGAGGTGAAAAGAGTAAGACAGGGTGGAAGTGAAGTTAGCAGGGGAGTGAAAGATAAAAATGGTAGATTACTAGTGGAGAAGGGAGAAAAAGTGAGCAGATAGAGAGAACACTTTAAGGAATTGTTGAACGTAGAGGATGGAAGTAATGCGAGTATAAGTGGCTGGGGAATGGCTGGGAGAAGGAGGGAGGTGAGAAGACAGGAAGAAATCAGTAGGATAGAAGTTGTGGAAGCAATGAAGAAAGTTAAATCAGGGAAAGCCCCAGGAATTGATGGAGTGTGTGGTGAAATGCTGAAGCATGGGGGAGAGATAGTAGTAGAATGGATGTGGAAGATGTGCAGATTGGCCTGGGAGGAAGGTAGAGTCCCGGAGGATTGGAAGTCAGGTATAATTATTCTCTTGTACAAAGGAAAAGGGGAAAAAGAAGTGTGTGGTAACCATAGGGGCATTTGTCTTCTTAGTATTACAGGAAAAGTGTATGGTAGGATACTTATTGACAGTTAGAGAAAGAACAGAGAAATTAGTTGGAGAAGAACAGGGAGGCTTTAGGAAGGGAAGAGGTTGTGTAGATCAGATATTCATTCTCGGATCTTTAGTGGAAAAGTTTCTAGAGAAGGGAAAGAAGTTGTATGCGGCATTCATGGATTTGGAGAAAGCATATGACAGAGTGGATAGACAAGGATTGTGGAAAGTGTTAAGAATATATGGAGTAGATGGAAAGTTGTTGAATGCTGTGAAGAGTATGTACGATGGTGCGAAGGCTGCAGTGCGTGTGGATGGTGAACTAAGTGATTTTTTCTCTTTGAAGGTTGGGTTGAAACAGGGATGTGTCATGTCTCCATGGTTGTTCAATCTGTACATGGATGGGGTAATAAAAGAGGTACAAGGTAGGGTAGTGGATGTTGGAGTGGCCATGGTGAGAGAGGATAGTGTTTGGAAGCTCCCTGTACTGTTGTTTGCAGATGATACTGTGTTGTTGAGTGAAGACGAAGGGGAGCTGCATGGCTTGGTTGATGAGTTTGAGAGAGTGTGTAAGAAACGGAATCTAAAGGTGAATGTAGGGAAGAGTAAAGTGATGGTCTTTGAGAGAGGTGAAGTCAGTGAATGTACAGCGAGGTTGGATGGTAAGGAATTGGAAAATGTGAGTACGTTTAAGTACTTGGGTAGTGTGATGAGTAAGGATGGAGGTTTGGAGGGTGAAGTGCTTGAAAGGGTACAGCAGGGAAGAAAGGTTGCTGGTTCCTTGAAAGCAGTGATAAGAAACAGGGAAGTGAGCATGGAAGTGAAAAAGTTACTACATGACAGTATTGTGATACCAACTCTAACGTACGGAAGTGAAGCTTGGACGTTGTTGGAAGGACACAAGTCAAGAGTGAGAGCAGTGGAAATGAGTTATTTAAGAGGAGCCTGTGGAGTCACATGGAGAGACAGGCTGACGAATGAGGATATAAAGGAGCGTTGTGGTGTTGATGTGGATGTGATAGGAAGCGTTATGAGGAACACACTGAGGTGGTTTGGCCATGTGGAGAGGATGGAGGGTGAAAGACTGACGAAGAGAGTGTATGTGAGTGAGGTGGAGGGGGAAAGAGGGAGGGGGAGGCCGAGGATGAGATGGAGGGATGGGGTGGAGAGGTATATGAGAGAGGGGGGTGTGAGCTGGGAGCAGGGGAGTGAAATGGCGGGCGACAGGGCGACTTGGAGGCGATTTGTTTGTGGCCACCCCAGACGGGATTGAGGCGTCTGGCAATAGATAGATAGATAGATTTTTTCCAGACATATTTAATGAATTTCAGATTTTATTTTTGGGTTTAGGTGAGGTCTATCTACCTCTCTATCTATTACCAGACGCCTCAATCCCATTCTGGGTGGCCACAAACAAATCGCCTCCACCTCGCCCTGTCCCCTGCCATTTCACTGCCCTGCTCCCAACTCACACCCCATATTTTTAGGTTTAGTTAGCTTGTTTTAAAGCTATTTAGGGTTAAGGTTAGCTAGAAACTTGTTTTTGGACTCATTTGAGTGGGTTTAGGACTTGGTTGGGTGGAAACCCAAGGCACCAAAATGCATCCCTATACTGTACTTTACATGCTAAATCTACCCTGAGTTACAATATGCCACCTAGTGATGGGTTTTTACTTAAACAATTGCATCATTAAACCAGGGTTTGCCTGTACTACATATGGATAATTTTTAAACAGGGCACATCTTATAAGTGGGCAGCTCTTATGTATGGGTGAAGCCAACAGGTCTGTACGTTGGCAGCTCTTATGTGTGGGTGAAGCCAACAGGTCTGTAAGTGGGCAGCTCTTATGTATGGGTATTTTACCTGTCGTGAAGCTGACAGGTTTGTATATCTGGGGATCTTTTTCATATTTCTCCTTCTGGAATATCTGCTTTTGGAGAGCTCAGAGCAAAATTCTTATGAAATACAAAGTTGTTCAGGTTGAAATTTTGAATCGATT
The DNA here is from genome assembly GCF_032717465.1 of Coenobita brevimanus. Classification (NCBI taxonomy): domain Eukaryota; kingdom Metazoa; phylum Arthropoda; class Malacostraca; order Decapoda; family Coenobitidae; genus Coenobita; species Coenobita brevimanus. The sequence continues at coordinate 15,927,184 of NC_137017.1, forward strand.
TTATCATGTCAGCTGTTCCGTTGGCTGACACATCAACTGACTGTTATGTGACTTTCTGTTTGGATTATAAAGAGTCATTTTAGTGACTTATGAAATGCAGAGTTCCTTGGCTTGAAATTTTGAGTTGAATTGACATGTTAACTGTTGCATCAGCTGATTATTTAGCAGTTTTCAGTTTTGTCCGTAAGAAGGCCTTTTAATAAAACAGTTTCACATTCTACGAGTTTCAAAGAAACATTTTAAATTGGCTGCAGTAGTTTTGCTGCAGGTCTATGAAGGTAGTTTCTTCTTATTTCATATTGAGCACCTCGCATAGAGAGGAGGAGTTGCATATGGGTAGTTTTTCATATCCACTACCTCATCAGCAGGAAAACTCTCTCTCTCTCTCTCTCTCTAAATCTATCTATTGCATATCTAACAACAGTATAACCAGACGCCATAATCCCATAAGGGGTGGCCATTTGTCTTTTGAGTTAGTTGTTTTTCCATATATATATTTTTGTGAATGGAGGACCTTGTATAAGCAGGGAAACCAGCCTATAGATATTTTTCCACAAAGCAGATTATATAACCTGGATAATATATCTATCTATCTATTGCCATACTCCATAATCCCATACGGGATGGCCACAAACAAATCGTCTCCACGTCACCCTGTCCCCCGCCATTTCCCTCCCCTGCTCCAAATTCACACCCCCCTCTCTCATATACCTCTCCATTCCATCCCTTCATCTCATCTTTGGCCTCCCCCTCCCTGATGTATGAAAATATCTTAGCAGGGGGAAGTCCACATATCGTTTTTTCGGAATGGCTTGGGCTCCAGATACAGTATTCACTCCAATATCTGACGTAATAGAGCCATAGGTAGGTCCGGATATTGGTTCTGTCCAGATATTGGGTCCCAGCTTATGGACTTGTACTTATTGACCCTAACTCAGAGAAACACCTACACAACTCCCTCTGGACATGCATAGCACCTATTTAAGACCCAAATCACACCAATAAGGCACATAAATGACTGAAATAAATGCAAAAGAAACATAAAATGAGGATTTAGAAGTATGTTCATACATTAATAAACATTCTGGTACTTATGGACCCTAACCTAGCCTAACTCAGAAAAACACATTCCTACTGCACATGCATAGCTACTAACACCCTATTCACACCAATAAAGGACATTAAAGAGTGAAATGAGGTAAATATAGTATGGAAAAAAGTACAGTATGAAACATTCTGGCTACTTACAGCAAGTCCCTGGCCACCTCGATGAATAACAGCCTCCTCTCGGACTCTGACAGTAAGAACGATTTCCTGAAGCACTTGCAATACACTGTTCCTGAAGTCTTGCACTGAACTTAGTCAATAACACACAGAAGTCCGTTCTCTTCACAGTGTGCACTCTTGTCTAAATAATGCTCCATTGTAACTTACTAAGTGTTGCACTTTAACTTTTCCCATTCATATAATTTTCCAAAGCCAAAACAAACAAATCTATTTATGTTAAATTTTTTTTTCTATTGAGTCTTTTCTCTCACAACTTTAAATCCTTAACACAACACACTGTTTTTTTCACTGCACAACACTCTAAATTCCCGTGTGGTCTAGTGGAGAAGTTCTTGCTGTTTATTCACTGTCAGAGTCCAAGAGTATCACTGGCAGGCGACCTAGGGGTGCATCGCTGGGTCGTGGTGATGGCGTACCCACTGCAGACGACTCTGAAGACAAGCGCAAACTCATGTCGAGCGGTGACTCCACCGTGGCTGATGTGCTGGGCTGTGGCTCGGAGCATGAGGGCCTGTCTTGGGGAGGCAACGGAGTGGAGCCAGGGCTTGGCACAGCGGGGGTCACGGGCCTGAAAAAACTGTCAATGGTTGATTGACGCAATGACCAACGATTCTGACGATTGATGATGCGCTGCCTGAAAGCACGCACTTCCTCCATGAGTCCCAAGGGCCCCATCTCCCTGTCGCAGTCCGGGTGTTCCAGGCAGTCTAGGATGAACTCTAGATGTTCCCAGAGTGCGCTCAGCTTGGGGATGGCTGGAGTAGTGTCCTGCTGAGAGGAGTCCGCATCATCGTCGCCTTCAGCGTCGGAATCTTCAAGTTCAGTACTGACACCTGCAACCGAAGACACGATCTCGATATCAGACAACATATGATACCCAAGATCGCCCTCGTCATCATCCAACCACTCACGAACATCGTCCACATCTACATCGTCGCCGTCCATACGTAGCCGTGCATGGAAGTCATCCACATCAATGCCTAGAAAATCGTACTCCACATCCGTTCCGAGAAGCAGATGAGACCAACCATTTTCCAGAGTCTTCACAGGGACTTTCTTCCATGCACTAGCCCAGTTGTACAGCGCAGACTTGATGTTGTAGCGGCGAAGGTTTTCCAAAGTCCGCTTGCCTCGTGTGTCCCGTCCCTCCATGCGCTCATCCTCGTCCTTGAGAACAACCATCACCTCGTCCAGGAACTTTCGACGGTATAGGCGCTTTGTTGCCACGATCACTCCTTGGTCCATTGGTTGAATGAGAGCAGTCGTATTAGGTGGCAGAAACATGCACCTAATACGGCCATTTTCAGCAACCAAGTCCTTGTCGCACGGGTGGGCAGGTGTATTGTCGAGGAGAAGGAGGGCCTTTACCTGGTCGCATGGGATTCCCAGTGTCTTCGTCTGGTAATGGATGACCTCCTTGACGAAGTGACGGTGAAACCAGTCTTTGAAGATCACAACTGTGAACCATGCCTTCAAAGAATGGTACCAGACGACAGGAAGGACATCCATCACCTCATGAAGGCACCGAGGCTGCTTTGCACGGCCAACAACAACGGGCTTAAGCCGGTGCATGTCGTTAGCACTGGCACAACACAAAGCAGACATCCGTTCCTTGGAAAGCTTGCGGTCAGGTACACGCTTCTCTGTCTCCTCGGCTAGAGTGTTCGTTGGCAGCGAGCGATAGAATAGGCCTTCTTCGTCAGCGTTGTAGACTTGACCGAGAGTTAGGCCCTCCCTGTCGATCAAGCCCTTCACCTTGTGCCGAAACTCGTCAACTCCATCCTCATTAGCGTCCAATGCATCACCATGAGCTTTACGGTTGGTAAGGCCATGCCACAACTTGAACGCGAAGAGCCAACCCTCAGATGCCTTGAAGTCTAGGGCGTCGTGAAGCCTGGCGAACTTCTCAGCAGCAGCCTTCAGCTCCGTTCCACGTACCATCACACCAGCAGCACGTTGTTGTCGATACCAAATCAACGTGGATCGGTCGATTTCTGCAAACTTGGGGGTAAATATAACCTTCCTTTCCACATTGCGTTTGCTTCTCGACGAGAAGTCAGCCGTGTACTTCATGAGTTTGTCTCGGGATCTCTTGATATCGAACAAAGTAGACCGGGCCAGGCTAAACTCGCGGAGAATGCGGGAATAAGTCCACCCTGCATCTACTTTCTCCAATATCTCCCGTTTCTTCTCCAGAGTCAACACCACTCTCTTCCTTTTCTCAGGTGGTGGGGCCATCATCACACACACTAAGAGGAGGCCCGAGGGCAGCAGGTAGGGCACCACCACAAAAGCGATCACGTGGGCAGCCATTACGACGAGCGTGCACTCGCGGTGAGAGACAGGCGGAAAGTGGGGAGGATGCAGTGGCGCTCTATCGGACGTCAGAGGAATGACGTGCCACAACAATGCTCTCCCGCGCCGTGGACGGTAATTTCAAATTACGGACGGGAAAAAATCATTTTATTTTTTTATTTTTTTGGGTTTTCGGACCATTTTGGGAATATTGCATCCCAGGATGATTATGTCCGGGTAGTGGGGATGTTCGGTTATTGGGCGTCCGGATATTAGAGTGATTACTGTACTCTGTTCTAGTGAAGTTTTATTGCATGTAGAATTGTTTTAAAAAAAGGAAATATTGGGTAGGGAAATGTGGTGGTGGTGGTGGTGGTGGTGGTGGTGGTAGGGGTGGTGGTGGTGGTGGTGATAATGGTAGGGGGTGGTGGTGGTGGTGGTGGTGATGATGGTAGGGGGTGGTGGTGGTGGTGGTGGTGTTGGTGGTGATGATGGTAGGGGGTGATGGTGGTGGTGGTGATGATAGATGGTGGTTGTGATGATGGTAGGTGGTAGTGGTGAGGTGGTGATGATAGATGGTGGTTGTGATGATGGTAGTGGTGGTTTGTGGTAGTAATTATGGTGGTGATTATCCTGTGTGAAATCAATCATTATCATTGGTGTAACTCTCATCATCATCATCATCCTATAGATAATGTGTATATATGTGTGTGTGTGTGTGTGTGTGTGTTCTTACCTAATTGTATCTTTACAGGAATGAGTCAAGCTCGTACTGTCCCGTGTTTTAAACCATATTTATCATACATATCCGTAAATTTGTGAATTGTTTTGGCACAGTATTTCATTTGGTAGTGCATTCTGCTGATCAATTGCTATATTTGGGAAACTAAATTTCCTTACGTCTTTATCACCTCACTATGCATTTTTTTTGCAGTGTCCTCTTGCTGATGCATCCCCATAGGTTAAGTAATCATTTATGTCTATTTTCTCCTTCCCTGGTACGCATTTATATAGCATAATCATGTCACCTTTTTTCCTTCTCTCATGTAGTGTTGGTAGATTCAGTTTTTTTAGTCGTTCTTTGTAGCTTAGATCCCTTCAGCTTGGTACCCATCTTGTAGCAGCCCTTTGAACTTTTTCAATCTTGTCTATGTGTTTTTGAGATGAGAACTCCAGACTACTGGTGCATAATCCAGGGTTGGTCTGATGAATGATGTTATTATCTTTCTTAGCATGTCTTGATTTATATATGTGAATGCTATTCTCATATTTGCAAGCAGTGTATACATGTTCCTTACCTTCTCACTGATGTGGTCAGCCAGAGATAGTCTGTTATTGATAATCACACCTAGGTCCTTCTCTCTTTCTGATGTGTGTAGGGTTTTATTTCCTAAAGTATAATCCCAATCAGGCCTTTTTCCACTTTTACCAAACTTGATTACATGACACTTGTCCACAATGAATTCCATTTGCCATGTATTACTCCATTTATGAAGTTTATTTATTTCCTCTTATAGCTCTTTACAAGAGTCTGTGTTAGTAATTCTCCTTTGTATTTTTGCATCATCTGCAAACATATTTAGATAGCTTTCATTTCCAGTGTTACTCTCTGTAGCATTTATATACACTAAAAACATGATTGGTGCCAGCACTGAGCCCTGTGGAACTCCACTAGTCACTTCTCTTCCATAATGAGTAATTTCCCCTTAGTACTGTTCTCATTTCTCTTTTTATGAGAAAATCTTGCATCCAAAAATACAGTTTGCCTCGAATTCCTCCTTGATGTTACAGTGTCCATAAAAGTCTTTGGTGTGGTACTGTGTCAAATGCTTTCATGAAATCTAAATAGATACTGTCCACTCATCCTTCTCTTTCCTGTAATGTGTCTGTTACTCTGTCACAGTAGCTCAACAGATTAGTAACACATGGTTTTCCTTTTCTGAAACCAAACTGTTTTTCTGTTATGATATTGTGTTCTTCTAGATGATTTACCCAAGCTTTTCTTATAAGCTTTTCTAATACCTTGCTTACAACACTGGTTAGTGATACTGGTCAGTGGTTGAGTGGATTTTGTCTATTCCCTTTCTTGAATAAGGGAACAATGTTTGCTTTTTTCCAAATATCAGGTAGTTTACCTTGTCTCAAGGATTTCTTGAAAATTAAAGATAATGGTTTACTTAACTCCTTTGCACATTCATGTATCACCCAACATGAAATTTCATCAGGACCATTTGCTTTTCCTTTGTCTAATTTACTTAACCCCTCCTGTATTACTTTTTCTGATATTTGTATATCTGGTAGTGTGTGTGGGCATGCATGTTCCACATAGTCCCTCTAAAAAATTTTTTCTTTGAAAACTGATTGGAAATTCTTTAGTGCTTCACAAATATCCTTCTCTTGTGTATAGGTGATTCCCTTGTCCGTAATGGATTGTATTTTATTTTTTACTTTGTGTGTGTGTGTGTGTGTGTGTGTGTGTGTGTGTGTGTGTGTGTCTAATGAGAGAGGAGGGGGAGGAAAGGGGGGGGATGGAGGGGAGAGAGGAGGTAAGGAGGGATGGAAGGGAGAGAGGAGGTAAGAGGGGATGGAGGAAAAGTGTTTTTCAAGGAGGAGGAAGAGGGAAGGAAGATTGATGACAAGAGATGGAGAGAGAAGGAGGAGAGAGGAAGGAAAGAAAAAAAGAAAAAGGAAGGAGAGAGAGAGGTAGAGGAAAGATGGGGGGGGAACTAGTGGGGGTGGAGGGAAGGGAGGATGTAAGGAGGGAGAGGGACAGGAGGAAGAGTGCTTTTCAGGGAGGAGGAAGAGATGGAAGGAAGAAGGAAGACAAAGGAGAGAGAGAGAGAGTTGGAGGAAAAAGGGGTGGGAGAACTAGTGGGGGTGGAGGGAAGGGAGGATGTCAGGAAGGAGGAGAATTGGAGGAAGAGTGCTTTTCAGGGAGGAGGAAGAGGTGGAAGTAAAAAGGAAGACAAGGAGGAGAAGGAAGGAGAGAGAGAGAGAGAGAGGTGGAGGAAAGAGGGGCTGTGAAGGGAGGGAGGAGGTGGTGGAGCGGGGGAGGAAACTAGTGGGGGGGGAGGGAGGGAGGGAGGGAAGGAATGCGGGGGTAGGTGGAATGTGCCGGCTTTTGGTCAGTCAGGCTCCAGCAATTACAGGGGAAGGGTCTGCAATTTTGGTAAGATATTTTTCCTTTCTTTTTCCAATAAGTATTTTTTCTCTCCAGTAATATACCTTTCTCTCTCCATTAATTGCTTCTGTGGTGATATTGATTTTAATTTGTATTGTAAACAGGCCCGAGTGTTTCTAAAGCCTACTCAGATGATTGAAAGGGTAAGAAAGTAACATAACAGAGCTGGGTGTGAACTCTGGGGTGGGGTGTATGTATGTGGAGCTTGGGTTGTGTGTGTGTGTGTGTGTAGATTTTGGGTGTGTATGTATGTGTGTAGATTGGGGTGTTTGTGTGGAGTTTGGATTGTGTATGTGTGTGGATTTGGGTGTGTGTGTAGGGTTTGGGTGTGTGTGTAGATTGGGGGTGTATGTGGAGATTTTGTGTGTGTGTGTGTGTGGATTTGGGGGTGACTGTGTGGAGTTTGGGGTGTCTGTGTGTGTGGAATTGTGGTTTTGTTTGTGTATGGATATTTTGATTTTTTATTGAGATTTTCTTGTGATGGCTTATAAGGAATATTCTTTTTCAGGGGTGTGAGTTGGGGAGAAGGCAGCCTGATAGTGAAGAAGAAGAAAAAAGACCTGGATGTTCAGTAATTGGCCATATAGCTGTAGAGAGACTGCTACCACAACCACAACTACCCCTACCACAACTACCACAACAAAAACCTTCTTTGGGGGACATTTAATTGGATACTTACTAGGTGAATATGCCAGAACCTTCTGTTTTATCTATCTATCAACAGATGCCTCAATCCCGTTTGGGGTGGCCACAAACAAATCACCTCCACGTCGCCCTGTCCCCCACCATTTCACTGCCCTGATCCCAACTCACACCCCCCTCTCTCATATACCTCTCCACCCCATCCCTCCATCTCATCCTCGGCCTCCCCCTCCCTCTTCCCCCCTCCACCTCACTCACATACAGTACACTCTCTTCGTCAGTCTCTCACCCTCCATCCTCTCCACATGGCCAAACCACCTCAGTGTGTTCCTCATAACGCTTCCTATCACATCCACATCCACACCACAACGTTCCTTTATATCCTCATTCATCAGCCTGTCTCTCCATGTGACTCCAAAGGCTCCTCTTAAATAACTCATTTCCACTGCTCTCACTCTTGACTTGTGTCCTTCCAACAACGTCCAAGCTTCACTTCCATACGTTAGAGTTGGTATCACAATACTGTCATGTAGTCACTTTTTCACTTCCATGCTCACTTCCCTGTTTCTTATCACTGCTTTCAAAGAACCAACAACCTTTCTTCCCTGCTGTATCCTTTCAAGCACTTCACCCTCCAAACCTCCATCCTTACTCATCACACTACCCAAGGACTTAAACTTACTCACATTTTCCAATTCCTTACCATCCAACCTCGCTGTACATTCACTGACTTCACCTTTCTCAAAGACCATCACTTTACTCTTCCCTACATTCACCTCTAGATTCTGTTTCTTACACACACTCCCAAACTCATCCACCAAGCCTTGCAGCTCCCCTTTGTCTTCACTCAACAACACAGTATCATCTGCAAACAACAGTACAGGGAGTTTCCAAACACTATCCTCTCTCACCAGGGCCACTCCAATATCCATTACCCTACCTTGTACCTCTTTTATTACCCCATCCATGTACAGATTGAACAACCATGGAGACATGACACATCCCTGTTTCAACCCAACTTTCAAAGAGAAAAATTCACTTAGTTCACCATCCACATGCACTACAGCCTTAGCACCATGATACATACTCTTCACAGGATTCAACAACTTCCCATCTACTCCATATATTCTTAATACTTTCCACAATCCTTGTCTATCCACCCTGTCATAAGCTTTCTCCAAATCCATGAAAGCCGCATACTGGTACAACTTCTTTCCCTTCTCTAGAAACTTTTCCACTAAAGATCTAAGAATGAATATCTGATCTACACAACCTCTTCCCTTCCTAAAGCCTCCCTGTTTTTCTCCAACTAATTCCTCTGTTCTTTCTCTAACTCTGTCAATAAGTATCCTACCATACACTTTTCCTATTATACTAAGAAGACAAATACCCCTATGATTACCACACACTTCTTTTTTCCCTTTTCCTTTGTACAAGGGAATATTTATACCTGACTTCCAATCCTCCGAGACTCTACCTTCCTCCCAGGCCATTCTGCACAACTTCCACATCCGTTCTACCACTATCTCTCCCCCACCACACACTCCATCAATTCCTGGGGCTTTCCCCAATTTAACTTTCTTCATTGCTTCCACAACTTCTATCCTACTGATTTCTTCCTGTCTTCTCACCCTCCTTCTCCCAGCCATTCCCCAGCCACTTGCTCTCATTACTTCCTTCCTCTATGTTCAACAATTCCTTAAAGTGTTCTCTCTATCTGCTCACTTTTTCTCCCTTCTCCACTAGTAATCTACCATTTTCATCTTTCACTCCCCTGCTAACTTCACTTCCACCCTGTCTGCCTCTCTTCACCTCTTTCCAGAACATTTTCTTACAGTCCCTCCACTTTACACTCAAATTCCTTCCAAATTCCTCATCCACTCTCTTCTTACTCTCTATTACTAATCTTTTCACCTCTCTCTTTCTTTCTACATATAACTCTCTCTTCCGCCTCTCAACTTCTTCCACGCTCCTATTTCTCATCCATTCATTGTATGCTTACTTCTTTTGTGCCACAGCCTGTCTCACCTCTTCAGTCCACCACGCTGTTCCTTGTGCCCCCCTCAGTCTACTCTTATTATTATAATTGTTATTTTAAGCATACTTCTTCTACCTGGCTTTTGTGGAGGGGTTAGGTATATCTTTCCCAGCTAATTTCTAAAAATAATTTGAGTTTCTGATTGGGAGGGTAATTTTTACTAGTAACCAAGGAGACATTCCATACTCATGACCAGGGCTCTCTGTAAAATCTCTAACCCCTTTTCTGTTAATGGCCAGGTGTAGTCAGATTGGAAGGGTAATTTTGACTAGTAACCAAGGAGCTTCATGACCAAGGCTGTTCGTAAAGATCCCTAACCCCTTTTCAGTTACTTTTTTGGCCAGGAGTAGTCAGATTAAATCATTCCATAACTAAGGTTCATAAAATTCCATGCAAAGACTATGTAAAGATTCCTAACTCCCTTTCAGTTACTTTATGGCTGTGTAGTCAGATTGAGATGGTAATTTGGGCTAGTAATCAAGGAGACTCATTCCTTAACAAAGGCTAAAATTCCATGCAAGAATAGAATTATGTAAAGATCCTTAAGCCTTTTTTTCAGTTAATTTATGGCCAGATGTAGAGATTGGAAAAGTAATTTTGACAAGTAACCAAGGAGACTCATGACCAAGGCTCTTTATAGATCTCTGACCCTTTATTCAGTTACTTCTTGGCCAAGTGTAATCAGATTGGAAAGGTAATTTTGACTAGTAACCAAGGAGACTCATTCCCTAAGACTCAAATTTCATGCGGCAACTTTTCAAAGATCCCTAACTCCGTTTTAGTTAATGCCAGGTGTAGTCAGATTGATGCTTTTGATGAGTATTTTGACTAGTAACCAAGGAGACTCATTCCCTAACCAAGGCTCCAATTCCATGCAGCAACTATTCAGAGATCTCTAAGTCTTTTTCAGTCAGTGGTTGGCCAGGTGTAGCTAGATTGGAAAGATAATTTTGACTAGTAACCAAGGAGACTCATGACCAAAGCCCTATGTAATGATCCCTAGCCTGATTTCAGTTACTTTATGGACAAGTGTTGTCAGATTGGGAGGGTAATTTTGACTAGTAACCAAGGAGACTCACAACCAAAGCCCTACGTAGTGATCCTTAGCCTAATTTCAGTTACTTTTTGGTCGTGTAGGCAGATAGGAATGGTGATTTTGACTAACCAGGGAGACCCATTCCCTAACTAAGGCTAGTATTCCATACAGGAACTATGTAAAGATCCCTCACCCCTTTTCAATAAGCTGATGGCAAGTAGTAGTCAGATTGATGGTAACCAAGGAGACTCATTCCTTACTCATGACCAAGGAGGCTCTTCATAATTTTCAGTTTATGGCAAAGCAGTCAGATTAGGGGGGGGGTAATTCTGGCTATTAACCAAGGAGACTTATTCTTTACTCATGACCAAGGCTTTGTAAAGATCCCTAGCCCCTTTTTAGTTAATTGATGGGCAGGTGTAGTCAGATTAGGAGGACAGTTTTGACTGATAACCAAGGAGACTCACAACAGCTTTATCCAGGTGTTCATTCCTTTGTAAATCATTTCACATAGCGCATTGGCAGGAAAAAAGCAATGGTATGGCTGTACAGTCATCCCATAGCACTTCTTTGTGACTAGCATCATGTTCTAGTGTTTATCTGATTACAATTCAGCATTCAGAATGGAGAGATGGCAATTTTAGGCCAAGGTAAAGTAAAAGCAAGCTAGTTACGAAGGAGACTCATAGCACTTGTTCATGACTAGCATCAAATTTTAGTTGTGAATTGGAATAGTAACCAAGGAGACTTATTCTAGACTCAAAACCACAGCTTGTCAGATGCAACCACATCTTCGTATTTTTCGTAGGAGTGACCAGTCAGATTTTAGTTGTAAATTGGAATAGTAACCAAGGAGACTCATTCCTAACTCATAACTACAGCTCGTCAGATGCATACACATCTATGTATTTTTTTTCAGGAGTGACTGATTCAGAAGTGGCTATAGGTATAAAAACAACTTTCCACTTTGAATACTTGGCTGTAACAAAATTTTATTAGAATATGATGCCATGCCCTTCTTTTTTGGTTTAAAATATCATAGCATCATGGATTTTGAATTGTAACTGTAGATGAGTAGAATGTTGCTAGTCATGAAGAAGTGCTGTGGAAAGGGTACTGTATAGCATTACCTTGTTCTGCCACTGAACTGTGAGATTGACTGCGTAAGGCAAAATATAGGCCAAGTAGAAGGTAGAAGAAGTAGTGCTATTTACTGTATAACTGTTTACTCTAAATGTTAATAATTTGTATTATGTTCCTACAATCATTGCAGTGATGTTCTTGTGGCGGCCTTGGGTTTGTGTGGGTGTAAGTGAAGTACAAGAAAGCAGGATTCCAGAGAGATGGCAGTGTGATGGTGGTTCAAGAGGAGTGAAGGGAGACTGCCTGGAGAACTCAGAGTAGCAGAGGGGACACGACTGCTTGGAGAGGTTGAAATCTGTTGTGATGGGTATAGTACTGTCTCCTGTTTTTCCTGTCTCTTGTCTGTCCCTCTTGTCTTTGTCTCTCTTGTCTTTTTCTCTCTCTCATGTCTGTCCCTCTTGTCTGTCTGTCTCTTATCTGTCTCTTTTCTGTCTTTCTCTTGTCTGCCTCTCCTGTCACTCCTGTTTGTCTGTTAGTGTAGGCAGGTAACTATGGAGGGTTGAATTGAGCAAGGACACTCATTCTTACATTATAGCCAAGAATGAGATGGAGGGATGGAGTGGAGAGATGGGGGGGGGTGTAAGTTGGAGGGATGGAGAGTAGATACAAGTAGATATGGGAGTGAGAATGTGTGTACGAGGGATGAGTGTGGGTAGATATGGTGGAGGGGGGTGTGAGTTGGAGGGATGGAGATGAGAGGGGAGGTGTGGGTTGGAGGGATGGCAGTGAAATGGCAGAAGACAGGACAGTGTGGAGGAAATTTGTGGCCACACCTTACAGGATTAAGATGTCTGGCAATAGATAGATTAGATAGATATATAACTGAATTTCCAGCAAGCACACTGTATTGATGTGGGAGTGGTAATGTCCAGTGAAAACATGTAGTAACCAAGGAGACTCATTCATACCTTCATAACTATAAAATTAATGAAATTGTAATTAATTAAGTACTAAATTTGTGAGAATGGGCCAGTTCCACCAGGTGAAGGACAGACTACAGTATAGCTAAGTGGCAAGATTATTTTTTCCTTGGTTAAGAAATCTAAGTGAGATGGAAACGCAGATTTTACTCTTAAATTGGTATAGCTTTTTGTCCTTTTGTGGAGGGATACAGCTTAATGCCAGATTAACATTATCTTGCCTGTACACCTTTCCCATAGCCCAGAGGTCAGCAACCCTTAAAGCTACAAGAGCCATTTAATTTAAAGTTTCAAACAATGTAGTACTCTTGGAGCCGCAATACAAAAAATTCTCAAACTGAAATCTGCAGTATTCTAAACAAAACATTACGGTAATACTGTTTGATCTACTTATAGTATACAGTATTGTAGATCTTTTCAAAGTTTCATAAAAATGTAGTACTCTTGGAGCTGCAATACAGAAAATTCTCATAAACCGAAATCTGCAGTATTCTAAAATCTAAACAAAACATTACGGTGATATTGTTTGATCTGTTTATAGTATAGATCTTATCAAAGTTGAATGAAAAATCTAATGTTGCCTTGCATGTATAATATGATGCCTTTGTTCTGAAAGAATAAATGATTATTTATGAAGCTCTGGAGCCGCAAAAGTGTCCTAAGAGCCTCGTGCGGCTTCTGAGCCGCAGGTTGCCGACCTCTGCGTTAGCCCTTCTTTAGCATAATTAACAAGTCATTTAGATACGTGTGTTAGAGCAGTTAACAGACTATACAGTAGACTATGCAAGAAAGATTAGGGAACAGTTGATACGTTATGACTTAAGTTTTATCCAGTGTGGGTGAAGGCATTGGTAAAGTATACGGTATATCTACAGAGGTGCAGTCATAGAAATTTACTGTCCATTGCATTGGGCATGTGGAGAGAATGGAGGATGACAACTGGATGCAGCGGGAGGGAGGTGTGTGTGTTGAGGGTAGAGTTAAGGGGTAGATTGAGATAGGACGGGACTGGAGTGTAGTGGTGTTGTGATTAGGAGGGGTTGAGTGAGATGGTTTGGGCATGTGGAGAGGATGGGCGATGACATTTGTGTGTGGAGGGTGAGAGGTGTGAGCATGGAGGGTAAAGTTGAGAGGCAGACTGAAAGACCTGGGATGAAGTCAGTGTCCTCAGGGATAAAGGGCTGGACAGAGAAGCTGCTAGAGATCAAGCAGCATGGAGAACTGCCATTAGGTGATCAAGGCTGATATATGGAAGCATCTTAGAGTTTTTATAAATGAATGAATGAAGGAAATAAGTTCCCTTTTCCCGTTCCATTAGGCGGGTAAAGATGTTGAGGTATAAATGTAAGTCTATCTATCTATCTCTTGCCAGATGCCACAATCCCATAAGGGGTGGCCATTTGACTTTGAGTTATTTGTTTTATGGTGCTTCCTCTATTATTTCTTTCCCTGTCCTTCCTTTCTGCACCCTTCCTCACTCCAGCATAGGGTGAAAAAGATCAGGATGAAGGAAAATGAAGGTTGTTCCTAGCTAGTTTGCTGTTTGCATTTGCTTAACTTGAATAGGGAAGTAGCATTATACCGTATAGGAATAAATGCCTTGGTTACGAGGCATATTTGGGTGTTAACATATTTCACTGAGAAACTTATTTACTAGAGCCCTTAACTCAGTTTTGGGTTCATGCTTATCTGGATATGAATCTAGGAGACTTCATGCTAAAATTCCCCTTCTGCAGTCCACCATCCTCCTGAGAGATAGGTAGATATGTGTATGGCAAGAATATTAACTGACAGACTCCTTGAAATGGCTGGTTTGATACAGCCTTCAGTATGTCCTTCAGCCTAAGATTTAACTGGTGTTGATGGTTGAGGTAGCACTGGCATTGTAGTTCAAGGGTGGAGTTGTAAAGCATGTTTGTACTTTAGGGCAGTACGACGAGGGCAGCTTGATGACAGAGAAGGCCACCCCTGCTGTGGTGGTGTCGGGTGGTAGACATCCACCACCACCACCACCACCATCAGTGATGAAGGGGAGCAACTTGGCTGAATACTACAAGATGAGTACATTTAAAAATGTTATACCTAATCATTTAGGTGCCAGTCAGTTGAAATAACCATTGATGGGCCAGTGGAGTGTTTTATACATAATGTATAGTTTTCTATAAATCTTGCTGTGGTGCTGCTTTTGCTAATTGCCAGTTGGTTGCAGAACTTGCCTCAGTAGGTGTTAGTCAAAGTGCACTGCAACTTGTGCTTAAATAGCTGAGGAAGCTAAAGTTGCAAGAATCATGCAGAACATTAAAAACTCAATTTTGCTAAGTGGAATTATTTGCAGTAAGTGTGCTGCAGTTAAATTGGCAGTGCTAACAACCATATTCCAGGAAATGATCACTGCCACCCCTTGTGCCTTAGGTTTTTCTTAACTTTTCCATATAGTTTTAAGTCTTTGGAGACTTGCAACAGAAACCATATAGCCATTATTACCCCATCAGTAAATAAAATATCCCCAGAGCTGGATAAAACCATTGGCTGTGGCAGGAGTGAATTAACACACAACAGGAAGCTCCCTGACATCTCTTCTGTAATGATTTATTTTAGGGGTTAAACTTAAGTCAGTTGGAGACCCCTGCATTCAAAAGGAAGCTCCCTAACACCTCTTCTTTAGCTGTTTATCTAGGGAAATCAGTGGTGTGATAGTAAAGCCTTGTCTTATATGCAGATTTCTAAGTTCCCTTGGTACTTGTTGTTCTCTCAAATGCTTGATTTTATTTTTAATGGAGAGTAACAGTTGGGTGTGGAAGGTGATAAGTGGCAAGGTTGAGGGTAGGGGTGAGAGGCAGACTGAAAAAGACCTGGGAAGAGGCCATAGGGTGTGACCTCAGGGCTAGAACTGAATAGGGAGGCTGCCAGAGATTGAGCAGTGTGGAGAGCAGCTATTAAGTTATGAAAACCGACGCATTCAAACATGTTGGAGCCTTTATAAACGATATGATAGCAGTATTTCCAGAGTCTATATAAACGATACGAGAGCAATATTTCCAGAGTCTATATAAATGATACGAGAGCAATATTTCCAGAGTCTATATAAACGATAGGATAGCTGTATTTCCAGAGTCGATATAAACGATATGCTAGCTGTATTTCCAGTCTATATAAATGATACGATAGCTGTATTTCCAGTCTATATAAATAATACGATAGCTGTATTTCCAGTCTATATAAATGAAACGATAGCTGTATTTCTAGTCTATATAAACGATACGATAGCTGTATTTCCAGAGTCTCTACAAAGTATACGATAGCAATATTTCCAGAGTCTATATAAACGATACGATAGCTGTATTTCCAGTCTATATAAATGATACGAGAGCAATATTTCTAGAGTGAATATAAACGATACGATAGCAATATTTCCAGAGTCTGCTGTATATAAACAACACGATAACAATATTTTAGTCTATATAAACAATACGATAGCAATATTTTCAGAGTCTGTATTATAAATGATATGATAGCAATATTTCCAGAGTCTGTATAAATGATATGATAGCAATATTTCCAGAGTCTATATAAATGATACGATACCTGTACAGTATTTCCAGAGTCTATATAAACGATATGATAGCTGTATTTCCAGAGTCTATATAAACGATACGATAGCTGTATTTCCAGAGTCTATATAAACGATACGATAGCTGTATTTCCAGAGTCTATATAAACGATACGATAGCTGTATTTCCAGAGTCTGTATAAACGATACGATAGCTGTATTTCCAGAGTCTATATAAACGATACGATAGCAATATTTCCAGAGTCTATATAAACGATATGATAGCTGTATTTCCAGAGTCTATATAAACGATACGATAGCTGTATTTTCAGAGTCTATATAAACGATACGATAGCTGTATTTCCAGAGTCTATATAAACGATACGATAGCTGTATTTCCAGAGTCTGTATAAACGATACGATAGCTGTATTTCCAGAGTCTATATAAACGATACGATAGCAATATTTCCAGAGTCTATATAAACGATACGATAGCTGTATTTCCAGAGTCTGTATAAACGATACGATAGCAATATTTCCAGAGTCTATATAAACGATACGATAGCAATATTTCCAGTCTATTAATCCTGTATTTTTCGAACTGAAGATGTAGCCTTATTAACCCCATCAGAGCTGTAAGGCCTCCCTGAGTTTTAAAATGCCTGGTGGTGGCAAGAATAAAACAGTAAATCAATAAGGAAGAGGTGTTAGGGGAGGTGCTTCGAGAGTACCAGCCCCTGAGTTGTAAAAATTGCCAAGTACAGTAAAAGTCCCGTTATTCGGCATCTATGGGACCAGGATGATGCCAAGATATTGGATTTACCGAATAATCAAAAACCTACCCACTCAGTACCTTAAATATATTGGTGAACACTGTCATCACCACTTATGGTATTACAACTGTTTGGAGAGAGTATACTGTACAATACTGCAATCAATACAGTACTGTACCTGAATCTGAAATATATATATATATATATATATATATATATATATATATATATATATATATATAAATTAGTGAACATATACAAGTGTAATGACACAGTAGGCATACAAGTCAGATAACACTTCCTAGATGGCCGAAATGATACGTAATATTACCTACCAGCTCAGTACATCACTTGTATTGGTGAACTGATCATTACTTACGTTATTACAAATATGTTTGGAGTGAGTGCTGTATACAGTATTTTTTCCAAACACAAAATAAAATAGTCTGAAAATTGCATAAAATAAAGTGAAGGAATATGAATTGCTGAGGTCTTTCTGATGAAAGTTAATCGTACATTTAGCATTCATTCTTTTCTTCGTTTTTTTTTCTTTACATGTGAAAGGGAGAGTATTGATGGAAACAGTAATGTATTCCATTAACCACTTAATAACCTCCGGCATTGAACAACCCATTACAGTAAAAAACTGTGAACAATTATGGGAAGGGAACGAAGGTCACTGGCATGTTTACACGACTCTACGATACGATTCCAAGCAGTCAGAGGGTCGGTTAATCTCAGATGTTTTCGCCCATTTGGTAAATGCACTGTAACTTTGTAACTTCTCCCGTGAATCATAGCATGGGTTTAGGAAACTAAATAACACATTGTTAGGTGCGCCAGATGATTATCTTCACATCTTTAAGAAAATGGAAGAAATTTAATCCCTTTGAGTACGTAGAGTAAGTTTCTTCCATTCTTCTATCAATTTGTTTTTCTTAAAAACGTGAAGATAATCGTCTGGCTCACCTAGCAATGTTATTTAGCTTTCCAAACCCATGCTATGATTCGGTATGAGTCACGGAAAAACTTATAAAGTTACGGGGCATTTACCAAATGGGCGAAAACATCTGAGATTAACCGACTGCCTGACTGCTTGGAATCTTAGCATAGAGTCGTGTAAACGTACCAGTGACCTTCGTTCCCTCCCCATAATTGTTCAATTTTCTTTATAGCTCACACTGACTTGATATCACTGACATCGGTACTGTAAAGGGTTGTTCAGTGCCGGAGGTTATTAAGGGGTTAATGGGATATATTACTGTTTGCATCAGTACTCTCTTTCACATTAAACAAAAACGAACAGAGGAATGAGCGCTAAATGTACGTTTAACTTTCATCAGAGAGACCTTAGCAATTCATATTCCTCCAGTTTATTTTTAAGTATTTTTCTGACTCTAGGTTACGTTAGGTTTGGTTAAATTATTAGGTACATTTAAACTCGGTTAGGTTAGGTTTAGTTAAACAGGACAGTCCCTTCCACCATTATGCTGAGGAATAAAAATACTGTATTAGAGCTGTCACAGCCATACAGCTAAAAACAACAGGAAAACTGATTTAACAAGCAACATTTATTTATGGGTAATACATTACAGTATCAGTGGTTCATGGGCTACGCAATTACCAGTAAATGACACTTTCAGGAATGCGTCAAGAATGAATGAATTTCAAGAATTAGCGAGGGGGCTTGGAACGTAACTCTCGCTAATTTGGAGGGGGTGGTTACTGTATTGTATGATACTATCCAATATTGTAATCAATATAATACTATACGTGTCTGAAAAAATATAGAAATTAGTGAACATACAGAAGTGTAATGAAACATTAGGCCTATAAGTCACAGATAACACTTCCTGGACTGCCGAGATGATTCCGGACATCTGCTGAACAATCAAAGATTTTCGTAAATGGGACTATTTCTCAAAACTGCCGAAATGTCGGATCTACCGAATAATCAGCTGCCGAATAATGGGACTTTTACTGTAGTAGCAAGAATAAAACCAAAAATATATCACTAAGGAAGAGATGTTGGGGGAGTCAGGGAATTGGAAGTACTGTGTAAGTTTGAATTAATCTGATTTTTTTTTTTTTTTTTTTACAAAATGCCTGCGTCTTTCTCCTTCTGCCTGCGTCTTTCTCCTTCTGCCTGTGTCTTTCTCCTTCTGCCTGTGTCTTTCTCCTTCTGCCTGTGTCTTTCTCCTTCTGCCTGCGTCTTTCTCCTTCTGCCCGCGTCTTTCTCCTTCTGCCCGCGTCTTTTTCCTTCTGCCTGCGTCTTTCTTCTCCTGCCTACGTCTTTCTCCTCCTGCCTGCGTCTTTCTCCTCCTGCCTGCGTCTTTCTCCTCCTGCCTGTGACTTTCTCCTTCTGCCTGTGACTTTTCCTTTTACCAGTGACTGTATCTCCTTTCTCTCTCCGTCCTGTCGTCTCTCTACTGTTCCACCTTTTCTTGATTTTTCCATAATTCTATTGGGCCTACATTTCCCCCCTACTATCAGGCTAGACATTTGGTATTATGCCATGGATAGTTTAAGGCCCTGCCATTAACACTGCCCCATCCTTCCTTCCTCCCTATCCTCCCCTTCCTCCCTATCCCTCCTCCCTATCCTGCCTTCCTCCCTATCCTGCCTTCCTCCTTGTGCATTAACACCAAACTGTTTCATCACCAAGCATCTTCATGGCCAAAGCTGCTCCCATGCCAGTCTTGGTGCCATGTAGCCAGTGTGACTTGGTGCAGGTTCGTTGGTGCTGGTTCATTGGTGCAGGTTCCCTGGTGCAGGTCATTGGTGCTTCCTACTGTGACACTCTTAAATGCAGTGGGCAGGCATCTTGCACTGAATGGTTCTTGACTTTGTTCATTTCTTGTTTGGGAAGATTTTTTTTAACTGTTGTAGCTTCCTCATGTAATGCAGACTTTGAAATAGTCTCCAGAATTACTTCAGTAGATATAGATTAATAGATATAGATGGATAAAGCACTCAGGGAGTATGGTGAATTATCTTTAGGTGTATTAGCAGTGGTTATAGTTTCTGCCGTTTTTCTAAATCTGGCCATCGTCAAAGTCGTTCAGTGAGTTAAGGTGGTGTTGTCTGATGCTTTGAATGTGTCAGATGGTTGTGCTGCTTAGGTGCCTGGTGGTGTAGTGGGTTAAGGTGGTGGTGTCTGAGGCTTTGAATGTGTTAGGTGGTTGTGCTGCTGTGTTTACTGTAGATGTCTGAAGATGTATATAGTGGGTTATGGTGGTCCAGCCAGATGTGCTGTGGAATATTAATAGGTCTATTCACCTGTGGCAAAGCTAACAGGTCTACAAGTGTTACTTTTTTTTTTCTCTCCAAGGAAAGTGTAAATATCTGCTCTTGGAGAGCTTTGAGTGATTTTATGAAATACAAAGCTGCTCAGCCTGAACTTTTGTTGATTTATCATGTCAGCCATTGCCTAAGCTGACTGTTGGGTGCATTTCAGTTTGACTTTAAGGAGGCATTGTAGTGGCTTATGAAATACAAAGTTGCTCAGCTTGAAATTTTGAGTTGATTTGATAGGTCAGCTGTTGCATCAGCTGATTATTAAACAGTTGTCAGTTTTGGCCATAAGGAGGCATTTTAATACAAGTTTCACATTCTGAGTTTGAAAGAAACTTAAATATTGACTGCAGTCTGTGCAGATAGGCTCTTGTTGTTTAGGTACAGAATTTAAACTTGTGATCTTGTGTTTAGGTAATCCAGTTGGCTGGTGTTTGAAGGTTAGGTGTGTGTGTGTGTGTGTGTGTGTGTGTGTTAGATTAGGTCAGTGGGTGTAGGTGTAGAGTAGGTCAGTGGGTGTTGTAGATTAGGTCGGTGGGTCTGGGTGTACATTAGGTCAGTGGGTGTAGGTGTAGAGTAGGTCAGTGGGTGTGGGTGTAGATAGAAACACAGCTAATGTGTTGTTGTATTTGCAGGAAACAGATGGCGTTTAACAAGATCTGTGAAGAAGATATCAAGATGGCAAGATAAAGCCAGCTGGGTAAATAAGCCAGCTGGGTAGAGGAATATGCTGCATGTTTGAAGAAGATTGGTAATGTGTTATAACTGCATCTCAATCATTTTGCTTTAACTTGGCCTAAAAATACCTTGCTAGTCACGAAGAAGTGCTGTGGAAAGGTTTCAACGACCTAAAATTACCATCTTTGAATCGTGTTTAGCTATAGTGTATTAGATCAAAATTAATGATGTTAGTCATGCAGTGTGGTGGAAAGGTTGTAGAGCCAGTGAACTATGTGAAGTCAGCTGTCAAAGGATATGTCTTGGCCAAGTTTAAGTGAAAGAACTGTAGTTGTGTGTACAGAAAGTCCTCGTTTGTGCTAGTCATGAAGTAGTGTTGTTTTCATGTACTTTAAATCGAAGTAATTGTCAATGTGTTCCCTGGCTGGTTTATATGGTAGTGCTGAAGTGATGTATTTTGTGGCCAGAACAGGAACATGTTGGTCTGCTGGCTGAATTGGCCCTTATCCTGTAGTTCACCACATTCCTTTATGGGATGATAGGGAGGTATTAGACTAGTAACCAAGGAGACTCGTGTACTCCACCATCCTTGGAGGATAAGGGAAGGAATTGGGGCATGTTTGTTTGATGGCATTGTCAATTGAAGTACGTTGTTGATCAACCCCAGTCTGCCTGGCCAAGCAGACCTATCAACCACAGGCAAGCAACAGCCTTGCCACCTCATTTAATGAACCAGTGTTCCCTTGTGGCTGACAGTGCCCTGCAACGGCAAGGTGTGTTGAATAGTGTGGAGGTTCGGTTCCTGGATGGATGCTGCATTTGCATAATCCAGTTAACATGGGCACCATAGCAGGCCACACATCACCCCATTATTTGGTGATATGGTTACCACCCAACACTGTAAATGGTTTCCTGGGTTGCAGGAAACCATTAGGCCTGTCACCTGGTGTAAAACCACATGAAGTGGAAAGAAGAGAAAAAGTGACAGGAAGGAAAGGGAGAAGTAGGGAGTGAGGACAAACGGAATGATAAAGTTGAAGGAAGAATAGGTAGTACTACAGTGCAACCTCAAAAGTTTGCAAACCTCTAAAGTTCAATTGCCTTAATTTATGAAAAATGTCATTTTTATTTACCAAAACTAGCTCAGAAATAACCAGAGACTAGTAAAAAAAAAAAACCCAGCTACACCCATCTGGTACTGATGACCTCACCATAAAGTGTGTGGTCACCCATAATAATAATAATTTCCTTTCCTCCTCTTGGGTAAACTCTTTATTATTTGAGTCAGTTTTATCGTATCCATAATTGTGGCTTCAAACTGGTGTCCTGGCTTTACCAATTAGTGCAGTGCTGGGAACAAAAATGATGCAGTATAAGAATGCAGCCACAAGTACTTAGTGTGTGTTGTTAAATGACTGGTGATGGAAACTACCATGTATGACAAATTTGACAGTTCTCAGTGCTGTACCAACTGAAACCAGAGTAAATAACTCATTGCAGGTGTTGTCAAAGATAGCGGTGGTGTTAAACCTGACAGTGTATGACATTACAAAGCAGTGTGATAAGGTTTTTAAGTTTTTGAGTGGAATTATGGTAAATATTCCTTTATCACACAACACCATGCAACACCACTTGTCAGACGTCAACTGATTTTATTCACTTTTGACTGAAGCATGATTGTTGGTATGCAGCAGTCTTAGTGTAATTCTAATAGATCATTTGCATCACAGTTAAACCACTGTGCAATCTATTTTTGAGTAGATATAAACCACCACCATCTTCCATTTTTTTTTCACACACACACACACAATGTACTTATGTATTTCATCACTGAGATTGCAGTATTTCTGCAAGATTATAGTAATGCAGACTGGCAGTAATTGTACGTATCATAAAATGTCTTAAACTGTGTAATCAGTTCATAATATGTGAAGTGTAGCATCACGCATGGGTTGGTTATATGGTTACCTCCCAACATTGTAAATGGTTTTCTGGCTTACAGAAAGCCATTAGGCATGTTACTCAGTGTAAAGCCACCTGAAAAGGAAGGAGTAATAAAAATTGACAGGAAAGATGTGAGAAATAGGGAGAGAGGAGGACAGAAACAAAAATAATGGAGATAGTGGGCAGTGCTACATCAAGGAGTGGATGGTGGTTGCTGAAAGATGTAAATATTCATGTTCAGTACTGCAGTTTTTACGTAAATAAATGAATGCATAATTACTGTCCCTTACAACTTACTGATTGATGTTAAATATGAATACAACTGCAAAGTGTTTTAGAACAAGGGGACATACACAAGATGAGGAAAGGAAATGTGAAAGAAACACTTCATTGTTTGTAGGTATTATAGTACTGATCCTTGAGTTAAGAGATGAGATAAATGGTAGTGTTAACAATGGAAAATAGGATGCCTGAAGCCAGCTAGTTAGCCCAGACAACAAAGCTTGTGTCAAAAGCATGTCTAAAGCATGAGAATTAAGACAGCCACAGAAATGCTTTATTAAAAGTTCAAATTTTTCAAAAGTATCAAAAGGACACAAGAACTTCGAATTTAAGAGGTTTCACTGTATATCAAGTGAGTGGATGATCACAGTCACCTACCACCTGCAGGACTAGTAATCAAGGTGACACATGAAAGCAAGCCTCCTGTACCTGTAAAGTGTATTGCTATAGCACATTGATATGACTAGTAGCCATAACCAAGGAGACTGCCACCTCATGAAGGCAGCTTTCTCCATTGTCTGTTAAATTTGTTATAGCATGTTATCAAACCTGAGAGATCCCTGTTCCCTTTTGTCTCAGTTGATGGCAGTGTGTAGTGTGATTGGAGGGTTGATACGACTAGTAACCAAGGGTGATGGTATCTAGGGCTGGTGGTGGTACTGTCAAAGCTGAGGGAGTGTGGCCATGTGTGGATTACCACTAGGGTGTGGGAAGGAATTGCAACTTGTTCACTGTTTGGTGAGAGGTTGTGTATGTGGTGTTAGAGGTAGACTATGAAAAATGCTGACATGTGTGTGCAGTGTGTGTGTGGGGGGGGGGGAGAAGCATATGGAGATTTCAGGCATGAAAGGATTAGTCTTGCTGTTGAGTGTGTGGTGGATTTGTTTAATTTTTATTTTGAGGACATGCTATGTGCTGGAGGTGGAGCTGGTGTTAGCTGTGTGGCTAGGGTAAGGAGTGGCTGGAGGAAGTTCAGAGAGCTGTTGCCTCCTGACACTGAGAGGGCTCTCCCTCAGTGCTAAGGGATCTTTGTATGTGGCATGTGTTAGGAGTGTAATGCTGTATGGTGGTGAGACCTGGGCAGTGAAGGATGAGGATGTTCATAGGCTTAAACATACAGTAATGACAACCATTAGATTTGTTTTTAGTGCATCCTTGAATGACAGGCCTTGGGAGGGGTGTTAGGAATGCAGTTGAAGAGTTGAGAAGAAGAATGGGACTTGAATGTATTGATGTAGTGATGAGGAGGGGTAGGTTGAGATGGTATGGACATGTGGAGAGGATGGAGGGTGAGAGCTGTGATTGTTTAGGGTCGAGTTGTGAGAGGCAGACTAAAAAAAGACCTGGGATGAAGTCAGAATGAGACCTCAGGGATAAGGGACTGGACAGGGAGACTGCCAGAGATCAAGTAGTATGGAGAGTTGCCATTAGGTGACCAAGGCTATGCAGGCATGTTGAAGCCTTTGTAAGCGATAGGAAAATAAATGAAGTAACCAAGGAGACTGTCATACTTCATAATTAAGGACTATCAAACATGCAACCCCTCTCCCGCCCCACTCCATTTTTTTTTTTTTTTAAATCAGTGCAACCCCTCTATTTATTAATTTTTTCAAACAATGCAACCCCTATCCCCCCTATCTTCATTTTTTTTTTTTTATCAAACGGCATAACCTCTCCCCCCATTTTTTTTTTTTCCACCAATGCAATCCCTCATTCTCCAGTGTCTTCATTTTTTTTTTTTTTTTTTCCAATTCTGTCAGTTGATAAGTGTTTCTGTAAAGTTTAGTCAGGGTGCAGAATTTTCCATTACCAGTTGTATGGTGGGAATACTCTTAGTTTAGACCATACCTGTGGCTAAACGAGGACATCTGTATATGCACTGTACCGTATTTGTGGATGTGGGAGCATCTCTTGGCCAGTCAGTTAGACCATAGGATTTTTCAGCAAAACTTCACTCGTGTAGATTTTAATATATTGCGGCCCTCACGATCCCATATCCATTACTTATATATTTATATGTGCTGACCATATTTTCTTTATTCCAATAAATGTATCTTTAATGTAAATGTTTCAATATTTTGTCTAGTGGAGTAGAGTTTATCGCCTTTTAAGGCTAATGAAAAACAGCTTGATTTTGACAAGACAGTCCTATAATTTCCGATATTTGAGAGGTAGTAAAATTAATTATGCTTTTTAAATCTAACGTCAGTTGCTTTGCCAATGAGTGAAGTATTGCTGCAACTTTTAATCAAAATACTAAACGCACAACCAAAGAACTGCAGCTAAAAAAAAAAAAAATGCATGCTCCCGGTGCAGACCAAAAATTATTGAAACATCTCGACATATTGCATCAGTGGCACATAGTGATGCAGCTTGCCAATTTTTATTCCATCTGACTACAACTGTTGCATGTTTATCTCATTTGTACTGCTGTGTCAATGGTCACTGCCCCTCTGAAACATCTGCTTGCATCCCTCCACCACCCTGGCGGGTGCACAGCACCTGTCTAGCAGCAAACTCTCATCCGTTTTCTATCCAGCTCTCAAATGCAGGAGTTAACCTTCATGTACGCAGTAGGTCAACTCTTCCTACTGCCTATGATCCTCCAGTCTTTTTAATGCTGTGTCTAGGCATCTCAAGATGAACGATCTTGAATTTGGCACTTAAATTAGTTTTTTGTTGGAGGGAACAGTCGTTCAGGTTTTCTAGCATTTGGTTCCTTCTTCCTTGCATAAAATATTGATTTAAATTGTTGTGGGAACAACATTGCCTAAATATTACATACTGTAGTGTTCATCTGTCATGTTGGACTAAAAGACCTGTTGCCTGGGTATGAATGGCTTGGTAGGCCACGAACAGCATTACTGATTTTATACATACAGTACTCTATTAGTTGCCTACTTGCACCAGACCATGAGCAATAGATTTAAACTTCAGCCAGTCTTGGTTAAGATGTGTGTGTGTTTATGACCAAGAAATTAACAAGGGGTATATAAACTGTAGCAGCGAGTTCATAAGTAACCTTGTAATTTTGTAGAAGTGCTATACCAAGGTTTTTTAAGGGAACGAAGTCTTAAGAGGTGAGAAATGTTACTTCATTACTTGTAAAAACATAATGTGGCCATATTTTTTTTTTTTTTTTTTTTTTTTTTTTAAGATCTGTTATTGGTAGGTAGGTTATGGCAACATTCCACGAGTTTAGTAAGAAATCATATGTCATTTGGTTGTCTATGCTCCATAAATTAGAATTGGGAGACTGAGGGAAGGAGTGGAGAGGGAGAGAATTAACTAGGAGTGTATGTGAGTGAGGTAGGAGGGGAGACCAAGGATGAGATGGAGGGCTGGAGTGAGAGACTAAGGGCCAATTCACACTATACGGTTCGTCTTCGTAGGGTTACGGTTCATTTGCTATGTCACTGTTCACACTATATGTCCATGATCTCGTCAGTCTGCGTGCAGCTGTGGCTCCGACAAGAAGCCTCAGAAATTAGTGTAAAGCAGCTTGCTGCAACTTTCATCTTTGCACAACTACTTAGGTGACAATGCCACTGATGTTACAACCATGAATGTCACGAACAATGCAAGCTCTTTAGTAGACATAACTAGACAGGGAGGAAATGCTCCACAAGGTGCATTCATTGTAAAAGAAATTTAAAAGATTCTTGAAGTCCCACTGGTTCTCTTCCATGGGCATAAAAAGGGTTGAGAGAGAACCTACCAATGGTTATGAACAGGATGTTGGGAGAACCTGTGAATGGTAATGGATAGGGTGTTAAGAGATACCCTATGAATGGTAATGAATAGGATGAAGGATAAAATGCTATTTGTCGCACTGTTATAATAAAATAGTGAAATATTTAAATATCTTACCCAATTTTTCCAATCCCTCTCTATTAATTTCCATATTTTTTCTTTCACATGGTTATCGTTGTATTTTCTGTTGCCCATGTCATATAGTTCCTCGTAGCCTCTGACCAGTTCTAATAAATTTTCGTCACTCATGACTGCTTATAGTACTGTTCATGGCCAAAAGCAGTGACAGGCTGAAGTTGTCCTCTGTCGTCTGTAAACACACCGTGACTGATACGTATCGATGATCACACTGATCGGTGGAGGTAGAGAGAGTTTCCAAACGTATACGTTTCGTTCGTTAGAGATTTCTTCCAAACGTAGCCGATCCGTACGAGTGAAAGCCGCACGAAAGATGAACAATAAACGGAAAATATAGTGTGAACAGCCCCACTGATTTCGATAAAATAATTAACGTACGAAAGCCGTACGGAGACGAACCGTGTAGTGTGAATCAGCTCTAATGTGTGAGGTGGGGGGGGGGAGAGGGAAACTGAGGGATTGAGTGGAGGATGTTGTAAATTGAAATGGGATGGAGAGGGAAACTAACTAGGAGTGTATGTGAGTAAGGTGGATGTGGGGTAAGAGGGAGGGGGAGACTGAGGATGAGATGGAGAGATGAGTGGAGGTATATAGGAGAGGAGGGTGTAAGTTGGGGGTGGAGTATGAGAGTGAGGTGGAGGGATGGAATAGAGGTATGAGAGGGAGGGAGGTGTAAGTGGGGGGGGATGGAGAGTGAAACTAAGTAGGGGTTTGTGTGAGTGAGGTGGAGGTGGGGAAAGTGGCAGGGGGAGACTGAGGATGAGATGGAGGGATGGAGTGGAGAGGTGCATGAGAGAGGAGGGTGTAAGTTGGGGGGTGTAGGAAGATTAATTCTGAGAGTGTATGTGAGTGAGGTGGAGACTGAGGATGAGATGGAGTGGAGAGATATATGAGAGGGGGGTGTAAGTTGGGGGAATGGAGAGTAGGAAACATAATCAGGAGAGTGTATGTGAGTGAGGTGGGGGGAGCTGAGGATGAGATAGAGATGGAGAGGAGAGGAGAGGAGGGTGTAAGTTGGGGTGTGTGAAAGACTAACTAGGTGAGTGTATGTGAACAAAATGGAGGGATAGGGGAGGGGGTGTAAGTTGGTGGAATGGAGAGTAGGAAACTTATCAGGAGGGTGTGATTGAGGTGGTGGGAGGGCAGGTAGATGGCAGTGGACAGGGAGGAGATATGTACCCTCACAGGATCAAGGTGTCTGGCTATAGGTAGATATAGCATGTCCACACTTTCACATTGTTATTGTAATATGGCCATTATATATTTTTACAGTTTTATTTGTTTGCTTGAGATTATACTCTGAACTTTAGCTTGGCCTAAAATTTTAAATCTTTCCAGCCTGAATTATGAGTTGTAACTTTCTTAAAACAGGATAGTAGGCACAGTGTGAAAAGGATTATGAGTAATAGCATTGCCTTTCTGTGCCTCGAGTTACTCTTATGTGACACAGCTGGAAAAGACTGAAAAATTGGGCCACGTTAGTGAAGAGTAAATATTGTTCAGTGGAATGTGATTTTGTTGATATTTAACATGCATCACAACCAGTCCATGTTGGTATTTTTGAACCTCTTCAGTACTGTTACATCTTTTCTCACTGTATTGTTCCTGTGTCTCAGATGATTTTATTCTTGCTGCTGCCAGACGATTTTACTCAGCTTAGGAAGGGTCTCTCATACTGAAGGGAGGCTATGTCCCCTCCAATATGAGATCGCACTCCAAGCTGAATAAAATCATGTGGCATCAGCAGGAATAAAATGTCCTCATACTGAAGGGGTTAATTGGCTCATGTCTTTGGTACACTGTATGCCATGTTGACTGTTGCATTGCTTAATGTTATGTATTGATGTTTAACATGCCTTAGCAAACACACGTTGCGTGGTGCACACAGTGTTTAGCACTGCATGTTAAGTAGCCGTTTTGATCACTATGTTGTATGCCATGTGTTCTTGTATAGCTCTGCCTGGCATTAGCTGGGTAGAGCAATACAAGACGTGGCATCTACACAGTGATTTGAAGGGCACACTATTGGAAGCCCTACCCCATCTCGATAAATCGGCCACGAAAATACGGACTGGCAACCCTCCCTTGGGGTTGCCAGTCCTTATTTCTCTGGCCGATTTATCGAAATAGTTTTTTTTTGCACCTTCTCCACTTAAAATGTATATATCTAGTGGAAATAAAACCAATGTATTATTACAATGTCTTTATTATATACATATAACTTTTTTTTATATTACATATTATATATGTATAGTACTTTGAAAAATATCAGAAAAAGAATACCAATAGACACGAATAGTACGAAGGAGACATCACTTCGTACTATTCATGTCTATTGGTATTCTTTTTCTGATATTTTTCAAAGTACTATAAATATACAAGTAACTTATATTCAAAATTTAGCACTTAAAAAAAATTATGAACTTAAAAGGATATTCAAAATTTAGCACTTAAAAAAAAATTATGAACTTAAAAGGACAATATACAAAGACATTAAAGAATTAAAGAAACATATTAAAAACAAACAAAACAAGACACATGGAGCAGGACAGAGGAAGGACAGCAGGACATAGCAGAGATGACAGGGCAAGAACAGCAGGACATTGCACAGAAGACTCGGCTGGACATAGCAGGACATGACAGGGAAGGACAGGGCACAATGACAGGGAAGGACACAACAGGGCAGGACATAGCACAAATGACAAGGCAGGTCATTGCAAGGCAAGACAAGCAGGATACAGCAAGAGATGGAAGGGCAGGACACCCTAGGCAAGAACAGCAGGACACAGGGTAAGAATAGCAAGGAGGGGAGGACAGCCCAAGGATGGCACGGCACAGCAAGAGCGCAGATAACAGTGCATGGGTGTAGGGCAGGACAGGGGTGGCAGGGCACAAAGCAGGACATAGCACAGATGATGGAAGGGCACAACAGGGCAGGTCATAGCAAGGCAAGACAAGCAGGATACAGCAAGAGATGGAAGGGCAGGACAACCTAGGCAAGAACAGCAGGACACAGGGTAAGAATAGCAAGGAGGGGAGGACAGCCCAAGGAGGGGAGGACAGGGGTGGCAGGGCAGGGGAGGGAACAGCAAGGGTGTAGGGGAGGGCATGGCTGCATATTGCAAGGGTGTAGGGGAGAGCATGGCTGTACAGTGTATTGCATGGGTGTAGGGGAGGGAAGGAAAGTGCAAGGGTGCAGGGCAAGTAAGTGATGGCAGGACAGGGGTGGAAGGACAGGACATGGTTGACAGAACAGGGATGGAAGGACAGGACATGGTTGACAGAACAGGGATGGAAGGATAGGACAAGGATGACAGGAATAGCAAGGGACACCTGGTAAGGCACAGCAAGGGTGGGGGTGGTAAGGTGGGTTGCATGGTGGTAAGGTTAGGAAGAGGGAGGAAGAGGAAAGAAGAAAAGGGAGAGAAGAACGAGGAGAAGAGGAGGCCTAATACAATAAGAGGGGGAAGAGGAGGAGAGGAAGCCTAATACACAAAGGGGAGGAGGAGGAGGAAGGAAGAAAAGAAGGAGCAGGAGGAGGAGGAAGGAAGAAAAGAATGAGGAGGAGGAGGAAGGAAGAAAAGAATGAGGAGGAGGAGGAAGAAAGAAAAGAATGAGGAGGAGGAGGAAGGAAGAAGAGAAAAAGAACAAGGAGGAGGAGAAGAGGAAGCCTAATGCAATACGGGGAGGAAAAGGAAGGAGGGGAAGAACAACAAGGAGGAGAAGAGGAAGCCTAATACAATACTTAACTATCTGAAGTACTAAAACAGACAGAGAATAAACACTCAACTTTGTTTTCCTTTGTAATATTAATGCCAGCAAAGGGTATCATTAGTTTATGCTTCAAAAACTGCTTGTGGGTCAAATAATAATAATAATTTACTGGCAAACCCCTATCAGTAATTCCTCATTTAAGATACTTTCACTAAGCACAGTCTCTCTCTTAATGTCACTCAAAAATACACTTTTCACAAACTTCTTAATTAATCTCAAAGGTGTGCTGTGAAAGATCAATGTTAATTCATCTAAAAATATAATTTTTTAAAATTTAACACAAATAAATATTGCTAGTTAGTTCTGTCTTGCATATGATCCTTAAATGCTGGAGAAAAAGTCCCTCTTGCTGGGACCCAACCCTAACTTCACGCAATCAGCAGTTTACGGGAATATATATCAATTATTAAATGAGGAATTACTTACTGCTGGCATTATACACAAACAAAACTCACAATTTACACATATTCTGTTTTTAACTGTGTGGAAAATGTACCACTAGATCTCAGATGATGTGTTTATATATACAGTATTTCAAAGCTATGCATATATATACTGAGGTGTACATGATGGGCCTGTAGAAACAGTTCAGTATTTTTATATCATTTGTATCGTACCATTCATGAAGGCTCCAACATGCATTCATTGGCCATAGTCACCTAATGGTGGCTGTCTATGCTGCTCAATCTCTGGCAGCCACCCTATGACCTTGTCTCGTATTTTTTTCCCAGTCTGCCTCACAACCCTACCCCCGAAAGTCACACTTCTCACCTTACGCACCCAATTGTTATAAAGTTGCGGTGCAGGGCAGACACCTTCAGGTGGTGGCACTGATATAACCAGGCCGTGTCCAGTGAAAAGGGCTAGATGCTCACTCACTGACCATTTAAGCCCCTGGAATCCTGACTACCTCACATATTTCTCCCTACATAAGTGCTTCAAAATTATCAACTCCAGGACTTTCCTATTCCAGACCAACACCACTACAGTGCCAAAAATCCCTCGTGGCTAAACACACAGACACAGGACAACAAGGGGACTCGCAATGCAGAAAAACATGAACACATAAACCACCACCACAACCCAACAAGACCTCCACACAGAGTTATAAGGCTGCGTCCTCCCTCCAACCTCACTATGTACCTCTTCATAATAACTAATCCCATGAAACAGTGAAATTTTTAGTACTGAGACAGGAATGAGTCTCCTTGATTACTAGTTCAACTGACCCTCCAGTCTGGCCCCACTTTGTCAGAGGAACATAAAAGCATTACGGCCATTCAAACCACCAAGGAAGTTGTACTAGACCTATTACTTGACCACTGCCCCAAATTAGAAAGTTACCTAAATCCAAATAAAATGGGCAATCATTTTTATTTTTCCTCCTTTTTTTCTTATTTCCTTTTTTTTCTGTTAATAATTTATCCTGTACATACTGCCTACCTAGCCACTACAACCATTCAAAGCTTATAACTGCACGCCAGCACTAAATTTCACAAGATAGAGTCAATATTTTTTTTTCTCGCCCCTAAAACGGCCCCCATTCAGAAGGAACTGTGCTGTGAAAATACATGGAATTTCACAGTACAGGTCATCGGCTCCAACCACCTGCACTTGTTGCAGTCCGCCGATGGCTGTGGCCGTCAACCTCTTTTTTTTTTTTTTTTTTTTAATTCCAGTACTTTATTATTTCAGAGTGTACACAGCTTTTTATATATATATATATATATATATATATATATATACAGTACTTTATTTTTATTACTTCACACTGTACCTAGCTACCTATACACACAAGGCCACTACAGACATCCACAAATCTGCAGCCAAACAGGACCCTTCAAAAACCATCACCAGACACCCACCCCTCACAAACAACCCTTCCCAGAGAAACACGAATACACCTACTCTCTCTCACCCTCTCTTTACTCTTTGTCTAAAAATGCCTTGTGCTCTCTCTCATGGATCTATCTATCTATCTATTGCCAGACGCCTTAATTCCGTACGGGATGGCCACAAACGTATCGCCTCTCTCATGGATGCTGGGTTGTAAGCATAGTATATAAACACTAAAATACGATGCTGGTTATGAAGAAGAGCCATGGAAGGCATGTAATAAAAACTTGCATTACAAAAAGTACTTTAAAAAAATCTATATGCCAAGAAACTGTTTACAACGCTGAGTGGTAACCATATAATCAAACCATATGTGCTCCCTATGTGTCAAGTGGGTTGGTGAAGGGTTAGTGCCCCTCCCCATAAACAAAAGTCAAATGGCCCCCCCTTACGGGATTATGGCAGCTGGCAGTAGGCAGACAGATAGATAGACATTCTCATCCTATATACCCAACACTAAAATTCACAAGGATACATATTTTCTTTCCTACCCCCTTAAAACGGCCTCCATTCCAACAGAACCATACTGTGAAAAACATATGGAATTTCACAGTACAGGTCACTGGCTCCGTCCACCTGCAATACCTGTAGCCGAAGTGCAGATCCACCAGTGGCTGTGGCCGTCATCCACTTTTTTTTTCTCTCTTTTCTAACTTTATTTCTACTACTTCAGATGGTACATAGCAACTACCTAGATATACATGGCCACTACGGCCAAACAGAAGCCTTCAAAAACCATCATGAGACACCCACCCTTCGGACACAACCACATCCAGAAAAACACAACCTATACTCTCTCTCTCTTTTTACTCTAACTTGATCTAAAAATGCCCTGTGCTCTCTCTCATGGATGCTGTATTGTAAGAGTACAGTATATAAGCACTAAAATATGATGCTGGTTTTGAAGAACAGCTATGGAAAGCATGTAATAAGAACTTACATTACAAAGAGTACTTACAACCTATTCTCATCCTATACCCAACACTATTTTTCAGAAGGATACATATTTTTTCCTACCCCCTTAAAACGGCCCCCACTCCAAAGGAACTGTGCTGAGAAAAGCATACGGAATTTCACAGTACAGGTCACAGGCTCTGATGCATTACCAGTGGCCTAAGTGCAGTCCAGTAGCCCAAGTGCAGTCCGCCAAGTGGCTGTGGCCGTCATCCACTTTTTTTTTTCTTTTTTTTTAAACTTTATTTCTACTATTTCAGACGGTACATAGCTACTACTTAGATATACAACAAAAACCTTCTAAAACCATCACCAGACACCCACCCTTCAGACTCAACCATACCCAGAGAAACACAACTCTAACTTGGTCTAAAAATGGCTTATGCTCTCTCATGAATGCTGAGTTGTAAGAATGCAGTAAACAGGCATTAAAATATGATGCCTGTCACAATGAAAAGCTATGGAGTGAATGCAGGTCTAATGTTTTGTTTCTGCCAGTGGGACACGTATAAAAAAAAACTACCAAAACATGAAAATTTGTGCCAAGTTAGAGTGAAATGAGTATACCCAGACTTCAACACAATCATCATCTTTCCTTCAATGCCAACACAATACACAACTCACACACAATGCACTATGCCCACAGTGTAATGCTTCCTGTCACACCACACCACACTCACATTTACCACAGTGTAAGGCCTCCCCCCCTCACCACAACACACTACTACAAACACTCACCACATGTACCACAGTGTAGGCCTCCTCCCACACACCACACCACACTACCACAACAGACAATCCTTCAACATATACCTTTGGGGCTGCCAGGGTTTCTGTAGTCAGTCAAGTGGGATTACAAGCCAAGATTTACTAATACAGGGCAAATATTCTTCAAAACAGCATAATTTTGATATAATAGGTTTATCATCCACTGACAAAGGAATTCAATTTATCATGAGAATTAATTTGCTGGAAGGGAAGGTTATGACGGCCAATACAGGTGATAGGAGGGTCAGAGGCATGTAATGATTTTAGCACTACAACAACAGGGTCTCTCTTTCTCTCATGACAGAAATATTTGAGGTGGGAGCAAAGAACAAAGAATAAACAAGCATTAAGGGGGCGAACTATCAGTACCACGCCTAGTGAAATGGACTAATCATCATCATCATCATCTTCGTAACCAATTATTTTTCAATCATCGTAACCATTTTTTTTTCTTTTTCAAGTGGTCACTCCTATCCTGTTTATTTATTTTTTTTACAAATGGATAAAATGCATAGGGCCCATAAAGCAAAGAGGAAACCCAAGAGACAGTGAAATTAACTGCAAGCCCAATGAAATGGCTCATACACTCATTCACTTACCATTCAAATCCTAGTATCTTACACACACACACACACAGAACCATGGGGACATCACACATCCTTGCTCTCTCTAATCATAAACCACGACAACCCAACCCAACAGACATCAACACCATCACAAACACCCAAACGATACACAGACCAAGAAAACGCAACAATGAAGAAGAAATATCAACAGCATAGCCTAAGAATCAGCATAACGATAGTAATTCTAAAAACGTATCAACCATTGGCTGTGATGTTGGAGACCTTGCAACTTTATACAACATCGTCTGCCATCATCCAATCCTATGTCACCCTATAAGGAGCGTAGGAAGCCAGGGCTAGGCATACTGCACAAAATTATCTGCTCAACACATAATACTGCTGATTTCTGAGATGCCCTGGGTTGAAAGACGATAGAGACCTGACAGGCAAATTGGTTCTTGCTCATGCTTAGGAAAATATGGCAAATGACTGTGTGACAGGAAGAGATATATCAAAATAGTTTAGTCTATGGGCACCCTAGGATCTCTCCCTACCTATATCAATCTATCTATAGCCTGACGCCCTAATCCATATAGTTATAAAATTTCAAACACATGGCACATTTTCCCACATACCGATAAGAGTATAACATATTCCAATTCAACATATAACTATAGTCAGCTTATTTCCACCTCACAAAACATGGCAACTTTTATCACTTCAGTACTAAATCACTGATGTATAAAATTCAGTATGCTTTAGTGATGGGGTACGGATCCAGTCTCCTGGGTTACTAGTCAAATTAACTCTCCAGTCTGACTACACTTGGCCATAAAGCTAACGGTTATGAATCTCTGTCAGGTGAAGCAAACTGACTATAGAATAAATCAACAGAAATAAAGACACCAAAAAAACACTCCCACATCAATATATAAAACATAGTCAGCCACAGGAAAAATAATATAAAAAACATAAACCGTATTAACGATAAATGTTCGTATATATGCAGGGAAAAATCTCGTTTATCTCTCACCTAAATGAAGAGAATCACCTGCTATTTTTAATGAGGGGAATAAAATCAGAATGATTGTTATTTTTGTATATAAATGAAGAGAAACGACTCAAGTTGCTCATCAACCTTTGACATAAACGGTCGTTAACTAAGGATGCTTGTTAGTTTTAAAATCTCAGTGCTATTTAGGACAATACATTTTTCTTTTTAATGCAGAGAAGCAGAAACTGAAGAGTGCAAGAAATAATACACAAAAGAGAGCCAAATGCAAGATATCTTACATCTGATATTCCTGCACACATTGCATTTACAAGACTGGAGGTCACAGGCAGAGGGAAATAGAGATTGAGAAAAATAAATTCAAGTTGACCTGCTGCCAATTACAATCAACCAAAGAAGGACAAGAGTACATATTTTTTTTCATGATATTTTTTCCTGTGGCTGACTGTGCAGTACATCACAATGACATGGTAATAATAATAATGCAAATATAACAAGAAAATGGGCATAACAATTGGCGTACAAATACAATAGCCAACATCAACAGTTCAGGAGGGATAATATATACAAAACACCCATTTTTATTGTTGGGTAAACAAGCACTATGGCTTTTTTGCAGAGTCCTTTTATTTGCCACAGTTATTTACAATCTTTTGGGGTGATAATACCCGCTGTTGTGGTGGTCCCTGGCTCATTTTAATTACTAAGAATCAGAGTCAATGCTGGAGAAACTAAATACTCGAATTTAATCAAAGAAAAGAGGCAATAGGAGCTCCAAAATTCTTACAACCAAGATTATCCTCTAATATTCTTCATACGTGTGTGTGCATCTTTCAGGAGTTT